>NC_136620.1:10480677-10643177 GCF_933228915.1 Telmatherina bonti
AAAACTCCGTGCCTCTCTGCTTCTGAGGGGAAATCTGACGGCAAAACGGGGTTAAAATAAAGAGGAAGTTTTGCCAACTTTTTTGCCTCGTATCAGTTTGTTTCTCTTCCGATTCTCTCTGGTTTGTGTCTGAATAACCCTACAAACCAGAATGATCCCGAGGGTTGAACCACTGGACTTGCTGCATCATCTGGAACCCCCCCCCCTCTTCCTCCTCCAGTCACCAGTCTTCATTGCAACACATCCAGCCTCGCTTTCTATCGTCAACATTTCTGCATTTTGTGTCTCACGTCTGAGATTTCGGATTGACTTATTTTCCATGTTTTAAAAAAGGAAAAGCACATTTAGTGACAGTTCAGGCTGTGTCCTCTGATCACATGATGCAGGATAAAAACTGGCCGTTTTAAAGGGAAGTATCAGTCTGAATGAGTAAAAACTGCACTCCCAGAAGAGCTGGGAAGTCTTCTGAAACGCAACAAAAAAAATCCGTCTTCTTCACTCGGCTGAGGCTTTCATCTTCAGACACCAGTCCAGGTGTTTGCCGACCAACCTCACTGTTTTTAGAACATACAAGCAGACTTATAAAAAGTTAGAGGACAGATGTTGCAGCTTTTCAGAGGAATCAAAGTTTATTTTTCCTGAATCTAAAGTTTCCGCTTGTCGTCTGATTGTCCGCATCATGATGTGCAACAGCATTTCAACGGGAGACAGACGAGGACGTCCCGCTGCTGAGACAAGCACAGAGGTCGCAGGAAAAGACGCGAACCTTCATGGCAGCGTAGGTCGACCCAAAATCCCAACACGCCCCTCTGCAGCAGTGGTACGTTCACTCGTATGATGTCACCATGGTCGCTGACAACAACCTGCATCCTCCCTCTCATCTTTGCATCGTGGATTGGGTGACTAGTAGGGATGGAAAAATCTAATCGAAAAATCGGAAATCGGGATTTTTTTTCTTCAAAATTTAATTTTTTTTTTTTTTGTTTGTTAAAAAAAATCTATTTTTTTTTCAAATAAATAAAATTAATCAACTATAAAATTTTTGTCATTTTAGCTACTGTGTTGTTTTTTCCTAACTGAAATCAAGAAAAATTATGAGCAAAAAGAAGTTTTATAAAAAAGAATTTTGTTTTAAATTACAAAAATCATCAATATTGAAGAATTTTGAGAATCGCAATTTAAATTCAATTGGCACCCATAAAATCGGAATCGAATCGAATCGGGACAAAAGCATATAATATCTACATTTTTGGTCACACAGGAAGCATCGGTTACAAACTTCCATTGTTTAGTTTAAAGCGAACTGTCAAACTCCACGCTGTCGTAGTTTGGTGGCAGTCGCCGCTACTTTTGAAGAAACTATCGTCGTTTCTCACCGCTACATAAAACCCGTCCATCCTGGTCTTTGCTCAGATAAACGTCGGTTATTATCAGATTGAAACGATACCTTCTCTGGTTTTATACGCTCTGTTAAAGTCGAGTTTCGGAAGGGAAGTTTCCAGTGAAGCTGACAGCAGCGGGGATGTAAATAAGTCCTGCAATCTTATGGTCCCATCTCTGATATCTTACATATGTAAGGTATTTTTCTTACTAAAAAAATCCCTGGTTCCTCAAAAATTGTTCAAGTCGATCGTACAGTAAATCCAGAAACTGTTACTATTGATCCTGATGAGGAGGAGGCTCCTACTTCTGTCAGATTCAGTCTCACATTCTTCTGTGTTTTGTTTTTTATCATGGCAACGAGAGAGACTAGAGATGCAACGACCCACCGCTCGGTGGTTCTGATCCAGTCTGACATTTGCATTTTGGCTGATATCAACATTTTCTGACACCAAATCAGTTAACATGAACATTAGTGGGATTTTGATTATTATCACTGCTCTTGTTAATGTGTTAAGTTCCTCGAGGCTGTAAAAAAAAAACACATCACATCCCAACGAGAGCAGCAGATAAACAGATTTGTCTCATTTAATCTTATTTTATTCATCAGAAAACCCTTCTAAAGTAAATCAAAGTCATCTGTAGCTGTTTCATAACTTTGCATAGAAAAGCAGAGTGAGGTCAGACCTCCACCAAGCAGCTCATTTCCACCCATATAATGATTTCCAGCCAATGTTCTAGAACTACGTTCATTTTCTATGTATAAACTATTAGAGTCATACAGACATTGATATAAATCCAGTTTCTTGGCTTTATTGTGGTGTTTATTCAGGGAGGACCAAATCCAGTCTTTGAGAGCTGCTATCCTGCAGGTACTGAATGAGTGTATCAGTAACAGACGTGTGCAGAACTTGACAACAAACTGTGGAGATCCATTTCATTTCAATCAGGTGCGTTGCAGTTGGCAAACCTGCAGGACACTGGCCCTCAGAGACCAGATTTGGAGATCCCTGTCTTTATTTGTTCTCTTGCAGTGTTGAAAATCTCAAAGATCCCCTGTTTGTTCCTGTTCTGGATGGTTTCATCCAGAATAAGGCTGCAACGATTAGTCGACAAAGTCAACAACATTGACAATGAAAATTCATCGACAGGAAATTTCCTAGTCAACGCCTCTTGTTATAAACGGCCGTGACGGCTTTGCTAATAAAACACTGCATCAGGCAACTTAACGCAATTTACCAACCACGGCTTTTCAGACAGTATAAGAACTCTAAACACCAAGCAAACGACGCAAAGCACCACGAGAAGTGTTGGGGGCAGTGTTGTCATTTTGTCATTTTCTTCTTCGTTTGTTTAAACAACGAAGAAGAAACTGACAGCGGTGCAACCTATTTCCAAAGTTTGGGGAGAGTTCACGCTAAACAAAGTGTCAAACACATGAAATGTGTCGTCTGCCACGCAGAGCTGGCGTAACCACGGCAACACGACAGTCATGCATGAGCATCTGAAAGGAAAGCACCCCGGAGTCGTGGTTTCCAGCATCCCAGATTGTAAAGTTAGCATTAGCGAGTAGCGATGTGCTGTTGGTACCTCTGCCAAAGAGCTTCTGTTTCTACCACCGTTTATCTGTTTGTTTGTGTTCAAGATAACTCAAAAGGTTATGGATAGATTTTCATTAAATTTTCAGGAGTTGTTGGAAATGTGAAAAGAAAGAAGTGATTTAATTTTGGTGGTGATCCGGATCACCCTTTGGATTCAGAAATGTTTTAAAGGATTCTGGCCCTTGTTTACCTACAAAACAGGCTTTTTCAAGATATAAATGATCATTTCAATGCAATTCTACGAATATTAAGATGTTAAAATATTTTATTTAGTTTGTTTTTCTTTTGAGGCAAATTCTGTACAGTTTGGATATGACACTATAGCTAAGTTTAAATGTTTCACAATAAATTAGGAATAAGCTGTTAAGCTTAAATTTAATATTCAACTGGTTCAGGAGTCGCTCTTTTAACTTACTAAAGGACATTATATTGTGACTGACTGGGAATCAGGGGGGTATTCATGTGATGCAGATGAAGAGGGTGGGGTAAAACATACTGGAGCTTGTAAAAATAATTGTGATTAATTGAAAAAAATATTTACAGATTAGTCGACTATTAAAATAATCGTTAGTTGCAGCCCTGATCCAGAATGTTGCCGGGACCCAGATCTATCTTTGACATCTTGTAAAATCTGTTGGGAACTTCTCTTGGATTTTCTCACTATTTGCTGTGGAGTTTCTATGAGTTAATACTGGAAATGACCCCATCTCACAATGAGAAAAAAATCCTTACAAACATTCCTGGATCCAAACGGTGATCTGGATCACTCCCAACATGTGATGGAATCTAAGAACCAAGACCTGTTCTCAGAAACAAGTCATGAAAATCCGTCCAGTAGTTTTTACGTAAAGTTGCTGACAAGCAGAGAAACGCCAGCAAAAACAACATCCTTCACCTCCTTGGTTGGGGTAATAAAAACAAATATATTCATAATTTGGCAGCAATAACTGCTTTTTTTGTCGGAGAGAATGTGCTGAAAGGGAAGGAGGATGTATGTGAATAAACTGGGAGGACAGTCAGACAGCGCTGCAGACAGATCGTGTTTCGGCTCAGAGGACTCGTTTCTGTTTAAGAAGATGTCTGATTGTAGAAGCTGCTGTTCAATCTGGCTGGAAAGTCTCCACCTCCTAATAAAACTAATCATTGTAATAAAAAGCCACTTTTGTAGTAAACCTGAGTGATTAAAAGCTGTACCCAGCAGGAGGATCTGACAGTTGGATGTTTATATTGCCTGTATTGAATGAAACAAACCACATCATGTGTGCAGTCTAGTGCACCGATGGTTGTAGGAAGACCAGCAATAGAAATAAATCCTGTCATACACACACACACACACACACACGATTGCTGTTGTGTACACTGTTAATGGTTTTCAGTTTTCCTTCCCTCAGGTGCTCCTGATGATTGTCTGCTATTTTCTCTTCAAGGCCTGAGGATGACTAGTTTCTTCACAGAACGTAAGTAAAGTAAGTTAAAGTTTATTTACAGAGCGCCTTTCGCAGTTAAAAATCACAAAGCTCGACAGGTGTAGCACCTGCTTGGTCTTCTGTTTGACTTTGATTGCACAGTTGTTGTGCTTTTCTATCTTTTTGTTTCTTTGGCTCCTTTTTTCTTTCTTCACTCTTCCCTTCTCTCCTCTGTTGATGCTCTCCCTTCTGGTGCTCTTCCAATCCACTCCAGCAATTATATGTAAATTTGGAAACCATACAATCAAACCTCCGCCTAACCATGGCATCACTTACCAAAGTAAAACCTACCCAAACACAGACTTTGTTTTAACTTATCAGCACTCGTATGATTCATAAATACATCCCAGTTTAACCCCAGCGGGATAATCCCAGTATAACTATAACAGGAAGGAGACTGTCCCACTACTTCCATGCACTCAGAACCAGATGTAGTGCTACCTTGTTCCAGCAGGTGCAGTGTGAGAGGCAGGGCTGGCAGGCAGACGGAGGCAGGTCGCTGGTGTCGGGCAGGGAGGAGGACAGGGAGGACTGGGAGGATGGGGAGGACGGGGAGGCCTGAGGCAGCGATGTGGTCTGATGCTGATGCAGCTGAGTGTAACAGACAGCAGCCCGGTCACTGCCGGACCCTGCTGCTTGCTCTCCTCCTCTGCTCGCCTGGAACAACAGACTCTCTCAGTAAGAGGCTGGATAGCATAAATATGACTACCTGTAACATGCACATGGATGGAGACATGACAGGAAAAACGTCTTTGTCTGCTGTTTTCCTGTTTACACACGGGACGAAAAGGTCTTTTTTCTGGAATTTCTGGGGTACATGTTGGTTATTGATGTGTTGTTAATCTTCAATTTTTGCTCCAAATTCTAGGAGACATTAGCCAAGATGTCACTCAGTCATGTGAAAAAGAAAATACACCCTCTATGGTGAGAAAGATTAATATCCCAGACAGATGCCAATGTTCCCAAGTAGTTCAAAACCAGCAAGCTTCAGAGAAACTGCAAAGAAACCCAATAGCAACATCTTAGACTCTCCAGTTAGCAGTTAGCATGCTAAATGTTGAAGTTCATGACTTCAGGACTTTAAAAAGTATGGCTGGCTTGGAAGGGTTGCAGGAGGGGGGTTATTGACCCAACCATTTAGATGTTATTCAATCTCATAATTCAGTAAATTGGGGACGTGGTCCTTTCGATTGACAGCTATCCAATATCCAGCTGTAGGCAGAATGTGGCACAACCGCGGTTTTAAGCTGGTTAACAGTGTGACTTAGCTTTAACACCCACCCCCAGTTCCACCTTTTTGCCCATTTCTGTCTTCTCTTGGAGTGACAACACGTGTGATACTGCCAAGATGGCGACAGTGGGCTCCAATTCAGTTCTTCACAAACCAACGGGTGACGTCATGGAGGCTCCGTTCATCTTTTTATATACAGTCTATGTTAATTACCCATTTGAACATGATGCTGCTTTTATATGATTTGAATCTCAGTCTGATTATTTCATGAGGAAAACAAAAAAGTGATGATTTGTAATAAGATACTGTTAAATGAAGTTCACTGATGTTTGGACAGACCCATAGACTGTATACAAAAAGATGGACATAGCCTCCATAACGTCACCCATAAGTTTCTGAAGAGCTGAATTGAAGCTCGGTGGGCGGTTCCTACCGTCGCCATCTTGGAAGGGGCATGCGTGTCGTCTCGCCCAGAAAATACAAATATGTTGGAGAAAAAAGTTGAAGTCGAGAGGGGGGGCTATGAGCGTCATGGTGGATGAATGACATCTAGTGAACTCCGAGCTGCCTGTAGTTAAGAGCTAACCGAGCTAACCCATAGATAACATGAGCTAACCAGCTAAGGGAGGTAAGCGGGCTAAAGCTAAGTCACGCTGCTAACTGGCTAAAAACCGCGGTTGTTCTGCATTCTTCTTACTTGAAGCGGGAGAGCGGGTATCTGTCAATCAACGAAAAATTGATTTTTGAACCAGGCTGTAAACATGTTTATTTCTGCTGTGAAGTTGATCTTTTTAACATGGGAGTCTATGGGGATTTGCTCGGTTTTGGGGCCCCTAGTGGATGAAGGGGGAACTGCATTTTTATGCACTTCCGCATAGATGTCCCTTTTAACCGCCGGAGGTTGCCAATTGGACAGACCAGACCAAAGAGACACAGCAAAACCAAATGTAAGATATCAACACAAACAGCTCAAACTAACTGTCAAACACGATGATAGAGGGATGATGGTTTAGCCTGGTTTAGCGATCTTGCTGTCATTAAGTGGACCTTGAACATCTCAAGATACAAAGAGTGAGTCCATCTGTCTGACAGCTAAAGCTTGGCTGAAACAGGACAAAGATCCAAAACACAGCAGCAGATCTACAACAGAATGACTAAAAAACCTCAACCTGAATAAAATGTTGTGAGGGGGCCTGAAGAAAATCCTGCAAACTGGAATAAACTGAAGAAACATCATAAAGAAGAGTGGACCGAAATTCCTCCAAAACCACTTGGAAGACTGGTGACATCACACAGAAAACCAGTACTTCAACTTCTCGCTGCTGAAAGTTGGTCCACAAGCCGGTGAATCATGGAGTGGACTTTGTTTTTCATGCACTACTTCTGCATGTTGGCTTCGTCTATGTGAAATAAATAAAATCATCATGGATTGACGTTTTTTTCACTTTAAGACCTTAACACGTCAGACTTTTCAGGTGAAAGAGGGTGTATTTACTTTCTGACACAAAATCCGTCTTAAAATTACTCATAATCTATCAAAGGGAAACATCCTAAACGTTAATTTGCCGTTTGTAGCTTTCACCTACAAGAATATAATTTACCAGCTACATACAACATAAGTGAGGTCTGTTGCGTTCACACGCAGCCTGTCATCGACCAGGTCTCACCTGTAATTTGGTGGTGAGGTAACATGTAAGTGTGCTGCTCTTATCTGTAATTTATGTCCCCTGTCATAAGCTTCTGCTTCACCTGCAGCAGAGACACTTTCTTTCACTCCGGCTGGATGAAAAAACCCTCACCTGTCGAGGCTGTGAGGAGTTATCGCCTCTATCTTCTCATATGTGTCGAAAGCTGCTTTTTCTTCCTCTCACTTAACCAGTCGCCAGATTTATCCCCCCAAAACTGCTTTAAAGTCATCACACAGTATTTTGTCCCTGCTTCTTTTTTCTATAAATCACTTTTAAAAAAGTCCAGACTTGCTAAACACTACTAAACATCAATCAGTTTAAGATTTTAAACCCTTTAAATGTTGAAATTTGAAGGTCAAAAGAAGGAATATCGTTTCAATTATTACTTATTATTCACTAAAAAAAACACACATACAAATTCTGAGTCATTTCCCAGATAATAAAGATTAGAAGAAGTGGGCAAGGCCGGATTATCCAGTGGGCCGTATGGGCACAGGCCCAGGGTCCTACGCCCACTCGGAGTCCACGTAGGGCAAACACCAGCAGTTTGGACAAAACAAAATGTACATAAAAGCCAGATAGTTACACCACAGTGTTGCAATTGGTACCACTGGCTGAGAGATGTTAGAAATGTGGTTTCAAAGTGTATCATTCACAATTTTCACAATGTTGCGGTGGGGAAGGGGGGGCCTAGGACACTCTGGGCTCAGGGGCCTGTGCATTTTTAATCCGGCCCTGGGCTTTGGTGCTGATTTAACTCCGGAAAATGTCAAAGTTTAGCAACAAAATTGATCAAACTGCGTTGGTATTTTTACAGCGTTGGATCCCTCTGGGGCATGAAAACGGTTTAGATCCAACACAGGACTGAATATTTCTTTTGTTTTTGGTCTGAAGTCATTTAATTGATTTATGAAACAAATATGAGGAGACCATAAGAGTTAGAGGAGTTTGCTTCTTGCTGTGAGATTTTCGTCCTGTTCCTGAGAGCTTTAGCTCTCCCTGTAACAGAGTTCATCTCAACAGAACAACCTTCGGACCTGTTCCTGAGGCTCTCACCTGAAGGATGTCCTGGATCTGACCCAGCTGCTGCCTTAACACCTGCTTCTGGTGGAAGCTGAAGGCCGGGTGGTTCGATGCCATGGTGAAGAGCAGCAGAAACTGCTCCTCTGTCCTGCCGTCGTTCAGCGCCAGCCCATAGTTATTGATCACCGTGTCTATGTGGGTCAGGGTCCGATACAAGACCCCCGCTGCCTCCCGGTTGTCTGAGCCGAGCAGGGCGAGGGACACCAGCAGCTTGCTGCGCACCACCTCCTCCGTGATGTTGGTGAGGCCGGACAGGTCGGCGGGGTTGTTGGCTCTGATCTCCGCATCCCGCAGGGAGTGGTAGTCCTTGCGGGCCAAGTCCTCCAGGCAGGACCCGAGGAAACGGAGCTCGATCGGGACGCAGAGGTCCAGCAGACCGCACAGGAACTCGGCTCTCTGGGCTGAGGAGAGGGAGGAGAACCAGCGGTAGACCCCTTCCCTCTGGACGCAGCTCCGGCTCTCCACCATCCTCACACATCCACCCGAAAGAAAGCTGCAATAAAAAGTTTCACACTTTAAACCTGCACGTGTCCGTGCGTAAACTTTAACTTTAACCTAAACACAGCTTCCCACTCCACACTCCCAGTGTTTGTGTCCACGCTCAGCGGCAGTAAAAATGAAACAAGCAGCAGTGGTTTCCTTTGTTGGCGAGCCGGTGGCGGCTGTTGGGGCCTTTTCTGACCAGAGTCTCTCCACATGCGGCACACAGGGAGCCAGGAGCTCCACCGCCGCGTCCCACTCCGCCGGGTGGACCCCAGCCCTGCTGACAGCTCCGGGAAGGTTGTTGCAGAAAGACACGCAGGATCCAAAAATACGCAGTCTCATTCAGGGAGACGCGCAGTCCCCCCGACACCTCTCTGTCCCGCACGGCTCCTTCCTGCCAAGCCCCGCAGCTCCCTAAACCTGAACCAGGAGCCGCTGGCAGGGGCAAGGCCACCGGGACTGAAGGTTAAAAACAAACCTGGAGCAGCCTGGAGCTACTGCCTGCGACAACTGGGAAAGACATTATAACATTTCCGAGACATTACCTCATCAAACTGCATGTGGAGAGAAGTGCGACCGAGCCGCGGAGAATGGAGGGTTTTTCTTTTTCAGTGTCCGTGAATGAACTCAGTAGGAGCGGTCACTGGAGGCTCCCTGCTTTCTGCCATGAGTCTGGACCTGAAAAAACTGAAAAAAGTAAAGAAAAGTTGGGGGAAAAAAAAAAAAAAAAGAAGTAGCAGCAGTGTGTAACGTTTTCCTAATTCTGGGAATAAGACCCGCCTACTACTTTAAGACTTCTCTACTCTGATTGGTCTAAAAGGCCGTCTGTCAACAATTCGTTTCTCGTGATTGGCTCAAAGGAGTTTCCGCTTAGTCTCCAACTTTTCCCTTGTTTTCATAAGTGTCTGGGCAGAGTTTGGTCTTTAAAGTAGCAGGGACACGTCCAGCGTGTTTTCACCACAGTCATTATGAAACTTGTCAACTTTAAACTAACAAGTTTGCATTAGACAACTAGCAAGAAATAATGTTTGTTGATTACTAAAAGGAATCATTCAGATATGCATCAAAAGCACACTAAATTAATTAATAAAGAACCAAATAAACTTAAGTCCAGCTGATACCAGGGAATTATTTCTAATTCTATAAGTATGACACATTTATAAGGGAACAGTGCTGCGTATTACTGGTATTAAAGAAGACTTTACCAGCAGACTCACCTGAACAAGGACATTGTTTTAGTTTAGGTGCAGAATGCAAACACCTCATTTCTGGGTATAAAGGCAGGAGAATGAGAGCAGTATGTGTAGACATAAACATGAAATAAAACAAAAGTATATTGTGTGTGAACATGTTTATACTTCAACACAAACCAGAACTATCTTGGACAGGATTTTGTTTAAAGGCTCCAGGAATATCTGTCTGGATGATTAATAAAGTGGAGGTCCGGGTTCTGGGGAGGATCCATCCCACCATCAGACCCGTTGCTGCTGATCAGAGGTGCCATATGGGGGGTAAAAGTTAGGAAGATTCTCAGGGCCCCACAAGTTGATAGGGGCCCAAAAAGAAGTACAAACTATACAAGAAAATCATTAAACCTTCATTAGAAATAATAAATACTTTTTTCAAAGGTTGTAATAACGTATAGCAGCAATATAAACTGATAAACCATTTATAATAAAATAACCTACTTAGATGTATGCACAGTGATTTAACCCTTTATAGGGCACTCAGTGAAATACCTTCAAATTAGAAATTTTAACCTAAATTGTCCTTCTTGTATGAACCAAGACCTCCACCCTGTTGTTACATTAACAAAAAATATAAATAAATAAATAAAATAAATAAATAGTTTCATGCTGAATATGAAAGAAAACAAAGTGATCAAAAATAGTCACTTGCCCCATGAAGGGTTAAACACAGCCCTAGATCTTTATTATTCCCATAAAAAGCTTTTTTTATTTTTTATTTTTTATTTTTATCAGCTTGAAGCAACTGAAGCAAAAACAAAAATCTAAAATTTGTGGTGGGGTTTCTGCTTTTCATACGGCCCAAAATCCCCGGTGGCGCCCCTGCTGCTGATGCTCAGTGCAGCTCGTGGATCATGTCATGTGACATACCTCAGCAGTTTCTCTTCCTCTTGATCGACTTCTTGACGCCACAGAGATCATGTCTGATGAGGCTTCAGCCAACAGGATCAACAGCAGGTCCTGATCCATGTCTCAGGTCTTAGCAGGATTCATCAGGACATCCCATTCAGATCCTGATCATCTGCTCTATATAATCCTGACTCTTCTTCTTCTCCAGTTTGATTTCAGGACAAACTGCAAGCCATGCTGAGACGTGGCAAGTTTTCAGCACATTGCCACCTTGCTGCAGCAGTCATGTCTGTCAAACTGTGTTACATTTGATATTTTACTTCACTTCAACTAAATGGAAACAAATGATGTTTTTGTGACAAGCTGCGTTAAAGAAAGAGCCTAAAATCCCCTTCATTACGGCTTCCCTGTTCTTATGTTGGCTACACTGGTTCAGCTTTACATCATGAGCCTTTTTAAGCTTGAATGATTCATTGTTCAGTGTTAAATGGCTTAATAGACAAAAACTCAGCAGATAAAAACAGACCTGCGTTAATCGTGCTTAGTTTAAGTACATGTCCTGTGTGTCTGTAAATTCCACTGACATGACATTGTTGTGAAGCAGCGCCATTCAAATAAAGCTGAGCTGAACTGAATTAAATTGATTTCAGCCAAACTTTTAAGTTTTTATTACCAAACAAGCTTTATAAGTTTAGATAATACATAAAAAATGTTCCTAATGCTCTCAGAACATTTCACTGGGATTTATTTAAAAAAAATGTAATCCACTTATACAAATGATAAAGACTGTGTGTGGTTGGACAGTTTTTTATCACTTTTTGTATTATTTGTTATTTTATACCCAACATAATTATAAAAAATGTCATGTATTATCTTATTATATTATTAGTATTATTATTAGAGCTTTTTAAGTAAATATCTAATATTCATCTTGTTTATGACAGTCAATCATATTGCATTTTTTCAATCAATTGATCATCAATGGTGATGATGAAGAGGAGGGAGAGGATGTTGAGGTGGATCCTGATTGTCACCAAACTGATCACATCCTGCAAACTCACTTTCCAGTGAAATGACTTCTACATACCAAAACTCACGAGCCAATTAACCCTTTCATGCGTAGTGGCCGTATAGTGGACACCTATTTACAAACTTTTTTATTGCATATTCATGAATGAGGATGGTATTTTTGTAAATAAACCACTTCAGTGGATGTTCGTGAGCCATCCAATACGTTTCCCCTCACTGGAGAATAAATAAATATATGATATAATTGTAATGGTTTACTCAAGTTTGCCAGAAAAGAAAATGATAAAGCTATATTTTTTTTAGAAGATTTACATAGTGTTATTATGATCATATATTATTTTACAAATACTTTATGAAATACTTTTTAAAAATCACAAATCATGATAAATTTTAAATATCACTAATTTCCTCAGTTCATCTATTTTTTCGTGCTTCTGTCTGGCATTTTCAGTCTGCGTTTCACCAAATGGTGCAGAAATTCTGCTTTATGCAAACAGAAACATCCTTTACAGAGTCATTAAACGTATAAAGAAACTGGACAGGTCATGATGGGAGGAGGCAAAAATGCCATTTAGGGAATTTTCTAGCAGATGTTTTTCTAAGGAAAAATAATCAGACATTTAATTCTTAATGGTCTAAGAAAAGTTAGACTAACTGTTAAATAAAGGTTTAAAACATTTCTTTTCTCATGCGCTTATGCTTGATATCTGCACAGTAACTTCTAATTTATTCTGCTTTTAATTATTTTAATATAATTTATGATTTTATTGTGATTTTGCTATTTGTATTTTCTTTTATGCTTTTTCTGTAATGCTTTTAATGTTTCATGTAAAGCACTTTGAATAGTCTTGTACATGAAAGGTGCTGTACAAATAAACTTGCCTTTTCTATCATGTTAGAGGGGCTGGATCCTTGTGTTGTAGTTCATATTTAAGTCCAGAAGATGGCGTCAGATATCCATGTCTGCTGCTTCACAGTTTTAAAAAATTCTTTCTAAACTCGGATTAATTAAAGTTTTTGCTCTTCAGTCTGATGCATGTATTTATAGTCATATTCCCTCATATTATTGTATTAGTTTTATTAAATCTTCTCTATAAATATGTCTCCCTCCCTCCATCCTCCCATTGACAACAAAAGGTAAGGCCTGTCCACAGAGGAGGGCCCTCCCCGTTTTGCTGACGGGAACATTTCAGTTACGGTTGCTATAGTAACCACACTCCTCCTCCTTAACCAGGCCCACTCCCTCTCCGCATCAGAGATGCTGCAAAACTGCACAGAAAAAGTATGAAAGACAACAGAGATGAAAGACACGCCAGGCCGAGAGTTTTCTTTGAAACACTTTCATTATTTTCTCCACACAACTGAAAAACAAAAACAGAGTATTTTCCAGAAAGAAGAGAGAAAGGAAGGAAGAAAGAAAGAAGAGAAAGAGGAGATATAAACTATAGAGAGAGCTTGGCATGCTGTAGCATGCTGCAGACTATCGGGGTGGCATAGGGCATCGTCACCTGGCTGATGGCATACAGCGGAGCCTCAAACCTGCCTCAGTCTGGGACCCGGAATGAAATAAGAATCTATTGTTCTGCCTCTCAGGCTGCAGGCTCATTACTCTGTTGCATTAAAGTAAAAAAACAGCAGAAATGAGCCCACAGCCGAGTTTCTGCTCCGATCTGAGGTTTGAGAAATGCCGTTGGACAGAAAGAGAAGAACATAAAATAAAAGAGCCCAGCCCTCATGGACGTTGTTACAGATGGTAACGGACTTAGCCATCCCGCCATCCCATCATGTGGAAGGGCAAGGATGGGCACACATGTTCACACACTCTGATGTACAGACATGCAAACGGATTCAGAGGTGGGTTTACCACAAAAGAAGGAACGAAACAGAAAACATGAGACGATGGCTTTCACTGAGTTTCAGATCAGCGAAGAGGAAGCTGGAAAATCCAAACGGTCACTCCTGATCCGGCCCCGGCCCCCTGCTGACCACTGCACCAAACTTCTCAAGAGGAATTTGACTGATTTGTCCCAGAAAAGGCGATATCGAAGCGACAGGTCTGGTGATGCTGCTGCTTCCAAATCTTAACATGTTGCATGTGTTTCTGAAGCTTTGCCCTCAGATTCAACAGATAACGCTGCATGCATTGTACCTTTATCAGTTTGCACTACAAAAAGCAAGGCAGATGGCCACTACGATCTCTTCTTCTCAGATATCTTGGAAGTATAACAGAAAAGATGTCGTCGTCTTTGGTGTAAGCTTTGAGAGCAGCGGTTGGGGACTGTCCATGAGGCTTCACTGGGGGCAGTATTCCTTCTAAATACCTCAGCTGATGGTAGAGCAGGCGCAGGGCTTTGCCAGAAATGATCCGCCTCCAACAAACACCGACTCAGAGGAAGCTCCTTCCTCTGACTGGTGTGTGTGGAGGCGGACAAGTGTGGGAGGGAGCGATGGAGGGAGCACAGCTGGCAGCTGATGCTGGTAGGCTGGATGCGACTGTGCAGCGGTTCATCCTCATGAGATACTCAAATAAAGTTCATGGACAGTGTGAAAGGCCACGGAGTTGGTTGGAGATCGCACACACACAAATAATCAGATGAAAAAACATGATTGTTGATGCAGATATACAGGAAAGGGTAAGGAAGAACACACTCCTTTAAATAAAAGCTTTTGCGCATCAGATCAGTAAAAAAAAAAATCACCTGGTTTCTCAACAGGTCCTAAAACTCGCTCAATACAACGGAGATGAAGAACAAAGCAGCATTGTGTCATTTAATGAACATAAATTCAGTTCAAACGGAGACTAAATTATTGACCTTGTGATTAAACAGCTTGTAACTTCAGCAGCAACATGAAGTAACGATTATGAACTTTTCAGGGTGTACCTGCCTCTTGCCCAGTTACTACTGGGATAGGCTCCAGCTTCCTGTGACCCTGAATTGGACGAAGCGGTTGGGAAAATGGACGGATGGATGGATGAAACTTATCCATCTCGCATCATTCTGGAGGAATTTGGGTCCAAAGCTCTTTACAGTAAAACTTCTGTTTAGGGAACTTTGGATCATGTTAACATGTTCACTCTGTTGGAGATCTGCTCTGTTCTCCATTGGCTTGCTCCTCCTCCTTGAAATGATATTTAAAAACAGGGTACTGTTTAGACAAACTGCTTTTGGACCAGCTATCCTGTCAGTAAACCCTGGAAGAAAGTGTTCCTGTTCATTTATTCATTCATTTGTATGGTGGTGTTTTTACTCTATCTTATTCCCTGCTTTGGGGCTGTAGATGGAAATTACCATTCTTTGCTATAATCCAACATCTTTAGATCATTCTTTGTTGGAACTAATTTTCATTAACCTCAGCTGTCTCAATCAAACAAACAAATTAGTCCAGTTAAACCCATTTCCCATTAGACGCTGGAATATTTTTGTGAATTAATGAGTTTATGGTCTCATCTATGTTTGTTTTGGCTGGAGAACAAGCCCATATCATCAACCCTCCAACATCGTACTTGAGAGTTGGCATGAGACGTTGCTGCTCCGTATTACAACATGTAAACTTGGCTTCAGTCAGTCTAAAGTCCATTGTTCCAGAAGGATTGTGGTTAGGAAAAGGGACTTGGAAATGGTTTTATACCTTTTGGAGACTGATGGGATAGGCTCCAGCTTCTTTGCGACCCTGAAATGGATTAAGCGGTTAGGGAAATTAATGAATAAATGGATTGTGGTCGGGAAAAGGGACTTGGCAATGGTTTTATACCTTTTGGAGACTGATGGGCTAAAAAAATCCTCCCATCTCAAAAACTGGCCTGTAACCAACCAAACTTGGTCTCACAGCTAGATACGGATCTATATCCGTATCTAGCTATATGTAGCTGTGCACGTCTGCCTTGGCTTTTGTGTCTGTTTCAGTCTTCCAGAAAGTTAAGACTGGAACAGAGGTTCACCTTTCAGGTGCCTGATGAGCCTAAACATACTGCTGAAGCAACACTAGCGTGGTTCGTTAAAGCCCAGACCTCAACTCAACATGACTTAATGATTGCTGTCTGTCAGCAGAGACCATCCAGATTTAAGGAGTTTGGGGAGTTTTGTTTTGCAGAATGAGCGAAAACCCCAGCAGCTACATGCGCCACGCTCACAGCGACATGACCTGAGAGGAGGAAGGAAATGAAACGATCTCGGAATCAGATCATGATTACATTTTAGCTGATCTTGGTGATCAGCATGAGATGTTGTCAGTCGACTGATCTGCAGTCAGGGGCGTATCCTCAGCACACACCGCTTTACTAGCTGCTGCTAATGCTCCTCTAAGCTGGTTATGAACTAAAAAGAACACCTAAAAGGGAACAAAAAAAATCAGACTGAAGGATAAAACAAATCTTCCCAAACTGTTAAATGAGTCGACCAAAGAGGCTCCACGTCAGTAACATGAAAAGTGGTTTGAATTCAGTGAAGATAATAAAAGATTAAAACAATGCTTGTTGGTAAAAACGGTGCCAAAATGGCCATTTTGGAGACTTCACCTGAGCCGACCCTCTTTTAGTTCTGTCTGATCTTCATCAGGACAATGTTCACATAGTACGAATTTATAAAGGTTTATAGCTTCACCCTGAAAGTTGTTGTTCTTCTTCGGCAAGCCTAAAACCTTTTTCATTTCTGCGATGTGCCATCTATTTTTACTTTTCACCATGAACACACGCACTGCTATTTAGTCTCATAGGTGTTGTTCTATGAGTCCGGAAGTTCTCAAACAGACCTTGCAGTTGCAGAGATGTACGGTACTCAGTGCAATTTTCAGGCCTGAAAAATACGCATACGGTTTTAAACGGGTTGTAACCCAGAAACACACATCTGCAGGGATAGTTTTTAGTAAATTTAAATCTTTCTTCTGATTCAACTTCACTATTTTTGCAGATTTTTTAAACACAATTCCTCACAAATTTATTTGAAATGACAGGTTCTAATAAAAAAAACAAAAAAAAAAAAAACAGAAAAACAAGAAAATAAAATGTTTTTTCACCCACTGCTGCATTTTGGCTTCATTGTTGCAAAATACACCACACAATGTGCATGTTTTTCATCTCAGGTGGACGAAATTTTAAGCTCTGTTAAGGCCAAGAGGCCTTTTTTGCATTACACCCTGATACGTAAAAGCTTAGCATCAAAAGAGAGTGTGCTTTCATTACTTCAACTGTACATCTGCACATGTACTGTACGAAAATGCCCCGTTTGCCGACAGTCTCCCCCTCCCATCCAGAGCAAGATTAAGAATGAATGGAAACACATCAGAGCGAGGACACATGAAGCAATGAGTGTGTGCTTGTGTGGACGGAGGACACACTCTGCGGCTGCTGAGTCCATCAGCCAGCAGCACAGACACAAACACTTCACAGGAGCCATCGGTAACAACACCTGGGCGAACGGAGGAACTGAAAGGGAGGAGTTTTAGAAAGAAGAGTGGAAGGTTAGAAAATAAAGAGTATAGCCATCAACATAGTGTACATGAGAGAAAATGGTAATAAATAATTTATAAGTTACAAATCTGTTGAAAACTATGATTTGGAGATGAAAAAGTCTCTCAGTCCTGTCTGCACACCTGCTGGCCTGAGACTCAGACCAGTTCACCCCACTTGGGTCTGAATGTGAACTATTAAAGCTCACTTTCGTCCAGGTTCTGGACTGTATTATCTCCCAGTGGTCCAGTTATCTGGACCATTTACCCCTCTTTTATTCCCTTCTTTGGCCTTCACACTTCAGCATGTCTTCCTCAACAACTGGGTCTAAGCTTGGCCCGGATCAGCCATGTTGATGATGGTGGAGCCATCCTTGGTCCTGGTCTCGTCTCAGCCGGGACACGAAGGGGCAGAAGACCCCCCTCCCATAATACTCATCGGAACTTATAGTTGCTGTAGCATAGGTAGGCCGACTCTGATAGCAGTGCTGTCTTTAAATAAAAAAGTGGATAAACAAAATAGCCACTCCAATGTTGAGCAGAATCACCATGGCAACCAGGATGGAGCTGTAGGCCTGCGTGGGAGAGAGAAAAGAGAAGTGTCAATAATAAGGACACACAAAGCTTACACACTTGAAGCTGTTTTCATACATAAAGTACATTCAGGCCCGTCATTTCTATCCACCCATCTGCCCTCTGAAAACAACAACTAATACATCTCTTTAACCCTTTACAAGCCAGTAAACATTACGTCCAACATGGATGCAAGAATCTCAGGCTCAAGCTGCTGTTTATGACACAATCAGATTTCATTTAAAGGGCTGCTATTCTGGTATTTGGAGTTTTCTGAGCTTTCTACAGTGTTACAGTGTTGAATCCTCATCAGACATGTAAACGGCACCGTTTTTTATCACCTAAACGCATGTTTGAGTTTGAGTTTGAGTTCCAGCACTCTCTCCATTCGGTTTCCATGGCGACGAAAAACGCGTCGTTTTAGAGAGTTTTTTCTACTTGGAAATCCTTGTGACGTCCCCAGGGGATAAGGTTCGGTGATTGGTTACCTTCTACTGGTTAACAAGGGCATGTACAAATACATCAGGCGGGTGGAAAACGTGGGATAAAGTTATTTCCAACGATGGCTGGTGAGTTTACCAAAGAGAGACATCCTGCTGCATTCGTTGCTGTGGGTTGCTGTTTTCCACTTCGTTTTCAGGCTCTGATTCAGGTTCCAACATGTAGGGCTGTATGCTATGTGTTGACATTGTATTTTGTTTTTTTTAGTGAGTTCATATGAGCCTAATCCTTCTGTTTATGAGATGTTACAATGACGGCGAAAGCAGGTGCGTTGCGCGCTCCCGATGTAGCGCAGTGGCGGGAGGCGGGGCTTAATGCGGAAGAGTCTCAATCAAGCGGCAGCCTCCGGCGCTGAAAAGTGAAGCCTATGCGGAAGTGCATAAAACTACAGTTCCCCCTTCATCCACTAGGAGCTCCAAAACAGAGCAAATCCCCATAGACTCCCATGTTAAAAAGACCAACTTCACAGCAGAAATAAACATGTTTACAGCAGAAATAAACATGTTTACAGCCTGGTTCAAAAATCCATTTTCAGTTTGATAGGTCAGGTTTACCTTCATGACAACTGTGGGGGGAGTGGTTTTTTTTCTAACTCGCCCGTTTTAAAGTAATTTAATCTTGAAGTTCGGCATATTTAGGGACGTGTCCTTTTGATTGACAGGTACATGTCTCTGGCTTCAAGTACGAAAAACGTAGAACAACCGCGGTTTTTAGCCGGTTAACAACGTGACTTAGCTTTAGACCGCTTACCTCCGTTATCTGGTTAGCTCCTGTTATCTCCAGGTTAGCTACAGAAAGCTCAGAGTTCGCTCGATGTCAATCATCCACCATGATGCTCACAGCTGCCCTCTCAGCTCCACCTCTTTGCCCATATTTGTATTTTCCGGGCGAGACGACGTGCACGATGCTGCCAACATGGCAACGGTAGGAACCGCCCACCGAGCTTCAATTCAGATCTTAAGAAACCCATGGGTGACGTCACGGAGACTCCGTCCATCTCTTTATATACAGTCTATGGTCTCAATCCACTCGTTTTGCCCACAGGCTGATCTGACAGCCTACGGAGAGGGTCGGTCTGAAGTAAATAAAGCGATTTGTGACAATAACTAGATCAATCCCAGCCCTTCTAGTCTCAGAAATAAAAATAAATTAGCCTGAAATGCACATAATAGTTCCACTTTAAGGAATTCACTGAATGATTTTCTCAAACAAATAAAAAAAACACAAAAAATTCCATTTATTTGGATTTTCTGTGCTTCATTCGTCCCGTTATCAGATAAGTCCTGCTGTCACCTCAGCAGATGGATGACAAGCTTAATGCAGAACGGTGACATTGTAAAGGTGTAAGATGTTTCCCTGACAGCAGCGGCACACACGTCTCAAATAAGTGATACCAACTTTACAACAGCTTAGGTAGATTGATCTGAGGATTGTTCTATATCTGCCTCGTTATGACCATCGTTCTCTTGAAAGACATGGAAGAAATTATGCTTTTGCAAAGTATAACCTGTCAGTAAATCCTTGTTCTTTGCAGTGGGGGTGATAAATGTGGCAACTGTGTTTATTCCTCACAAACTCAACCCAGTAGGATGCTGCTTGGTGGCAGGATCAGAGGCTTTCCTCATTTTGTCACCGTAAAGTCTTCTTTTGCAGATGTAACAAGCTAGTTGGTACCACAAGAGTTAATAAAAATCTGAAAAAGTATGTTTTTATTCAGCCTCATGACGATACTGATTACCCTGCAGGTTCATGGGCGGGAGTTGGCCAGTAGAAGGTAACATCAGGATTTCAGCGAAAACAAGAAAATGCTGCATGGGCATGAAAACAAACAAACAAACAAAAATAAGGAAACAAATACTCAGAGATAAAAACCAGATCAACTGACTGAACATCTGCACAACAGCATGTGAAATTGATTGTCATTGAATTGTTGGAATGAGTTTGCCATGTTTACGTGCAGCTTGTGTTCAGGCACTCCGCCTTCCTCCCAAGATGTGCGTGTTAGTTAAAGGGTCTTTCTAAACTTTCCCAGGAGTGAGCTGAAGCTGGATCTATACCTGGCCGTCCTCCGCATGAGGTTGGGCTAGCACAGGCTGTAAAATCTGCCGTTGCACTGGAGTGTGGTAACGTTGTCGCGTTGCAGTTTCTCTTCCATGTTTATCGCACAAATTCAGCGAGAAAATCCAATAAACCGGAAACATATGATCACAAACTAAACTATCATCAGGAGGTACTTCCATGTAACCACGCCTCCAGCAGGGGTACCCTGCTGAGCCTCTGCGTAGCACACAGTGGAGATGTCGTAACTGACTTCAGGCAGACGATGACTAGACTTGGTAGTTGTTGGCCCTGTGGTGGACTGGTGACCTGTCTAGACTTTACCTTACCTCTTCTAGTAACTGCTGGACAGGCGTTTTCTATAAGCAGGAAAATGGATGGAAGGAAATTTAATGTACTTAAAAATAATCTGCACATCTTTGGTAGCACCGTGTTATATATGAACTTATCTCGGCACAGAATTGCTTCTTTAGCCCCACCTACAGTTAAAATGGGAAATTAAATGCACTTCACACCCAATCTGAAACAGATCTCTGATGTATGAATCACATTTTGGAGCCCTGCTTTGGTAAACGACGTCCGTAGTCTGAACGCAGCTGCTTCTCTTTCCTGACAGCACAGTTCAGGCGACGCTTTGTTCCAAGCAGCTCCTTCTCCTCTGATTATTGGAGTTTAAAGGTAGAGTATGTAAGATTTTCAATATTTTCAAAATAAATTAACTAAAAAAAATAACAACAATCATAATTAGATAGTTTTTTTTAAACATGTAGGTTCCAGTCTGTTCATATTTGATGCGTTATTAAATTACAAGTTTAATTAATGACAAAGACCCTTCTTGAATGTTTTCTGACCAGTAAAAAAAAAGTACTTTTTTTCCACCAGTAGGGGGAGTATAAGCCCATTTATTGCAGAGCGGCTCTCGATTTCTGCCCTCGTTGGAGCTGGCAAGGAGGAGGGGTGAGGGGAGAGTTTTGCTCATTACTGCCAACCTGTGGTGGTTTGTGGAGGTAGCAGTTTTATGGTTTTGCTCACGACCTGGTGTTTGCCACCTGGTGGTGGAAAGAATCTCCTTGAAATCTTACATACTTTGCCTTTAAGTAGAAAAGCCTCTTCCATCCGGCTGGCCGCGGCTCCCACTGCTTCCTGTTGGTCTGACGACAGGTGGGGTGGGCAAACCCCATACAGACATGGGCGGTGATGAAGACCAGCAGAAGGAGGATCTTAATAGTTCTTGACACAATAAAAATGTAGATTTCAAAACAAGCTGTTTAGATGCTTAACTTCAAAGTTCGCTAAAAACAAATTACCACTGAGGTTGTTTGTTTTTTTTAGAAGTTTTTTGTCATTTTGTGAGTTAAAACGCCACATGAGACAATTCTCAGCACTTAGAAAAGGGATTTTAGCATGAAATATCCCCATTAACACTGATATTTATAGTTAATTTACTTAATGTTTTGACTAATATAGTTTCTGTCAACAATTTAAATGAAGAATAACTTCTCCACGCTTGTCATGACATGTCATTGTTTTACAATGATTTTACAGTCAAGTAAAACAAAAACAAAAAAAGGCAGAATTTGCATATGAAAATAAATAAATAAGTCCAGTGTGTAGGAGGTCAAGTTGTTTTGAAGCCTTTCAGCAGATGCTTGCCGACAGCCTCACCTGGACCACCTGTCCACTCCAGGTGAATTTGATCAGTGGAGTCAGGAAACCTCAGTTAAATGATTGTTTTTCTTTTCAGAATTAATCCTGTAACCAGAGGTGTAGAAAGTAGAAGTAGAAAGTAGAAGTCCTGCCTGGCAGCTCTTTCCAACCAGTCTCTAAACCAGGTGAATGTTATCAGCTCCACTGCAGGTAGACGAGCCTGTTGGTGAAAACATCAGTTCTACATGTAGATCCATAGATCCAAAAACATGGCAGGACCTCTACTTTACTTCTACTTCTACTTTATACACCTCTGCCTGTAACTATTAAATGTGTTGAAGACATGTTGGTCTTAATGAAGGATCTACTTAGACAGGAGAAAATGCAGAAGCTGGTTGTCAAGCTGCAGTCGTGCAACATTGTTGTGGATGAATTCCTCCAGAGTGGCTGCTGACGAGGTTTCTGCGGATCAACGCGGTGACGGGCTTATCGCAGATCTGTGTCAGAGATGATTACCACGCCGCATGCAGGTGCATGCACATGTTTACATGTAAACATCACAAAACCTGGTGTGTATAGACATTTACAATGGAGTCCTCTGTTTTAAAGACATTTGCAGAATAAAAGGATTTTCTGGCCTTTTATTTTTTTCGACTCATTTCAGTCAAATTATTTAATTCATAAAAGCTTTATTTTCATTTAGTTTGTGTAAAAGTGTAATAATTAAACAATGGTTTTCATTCGGTGACATGCACACCTGGCTCTACTGACACGCCCACTCCAGCCAGGCTTCAGCACAGTCGCACACCTGCATCCACTTCACTGCCCAGCTTCTGATATACGCCTGCTCCACTCTCACACTTAGTCGGACCTCGTATCAGCAAGGCTGGACCTTCCTACCTCCCTCCTTCCTCCCTCCTACCTCCTCCTTCCTCCTTCCTGGCTCTGACAACCTGGCTGGTTTCTAAACTTGCAAGTTAAAGCCTTCCCCATAAGATTCTCATCATCTAAAGTTGTTACTGAATCAACCCTGATCTGTCTCTGAGGTCCGTCGTCACACATTCCGCCAACGACGACGACCAGATCAGATCCCAACAGATTTTTACCCGTTATATTTTATTGTGAGGAAAAATGGGCTCCATTCACAAACTCTTCTTAAGTCCTGTTAACGACTTTTACCTAAATTGTTGCTGTCATAAAAATACTTATATAAAATCTCTTCTTCGGTTGGAAAAAATCTCACAAACATTTTACTTCCGACATGTTTGAACAAAGTCAGAGTTTGTTTTTTCCTGCCGTTTAGTTTCCTAAAATACAACAAAATAATCACAGTAATGTTTTTGTCAAATGTTTAAATGACGTTTGGTGAACCTTAAGTGAACATATTACAGATCATGTCCTAACCCTCAAAGTAAAGCATTTTGCTTTTCGTTCATTCAACATGTCGTATTTAAGATGAGAATTACTTCTATGTCATTCATAAAGGTCCAACCCACCTGCAACTGGCAGATCCACCTGCTGAATGTGGTCTTTAATCTGGCTTTTTGTAATGATGCTTTGTTTTTATTAAAGCCCGGCGCGTAAGAAGGACTCCCGGGTGCAGAGATGTCTTCATTTGCATGTTTCCTACAAAGTGGAAACAGTAACGCTGCAGGAGTCATTTCGTTTCCATGAAGTAAACTTTTCTATTGGAAACTTGCATCAGGATGCAACAGAGGAACAAAGTTCAACTCAACGAGTGACTGACTGAAGATGTGTGTGTGTGGCAATATGTTTGTGTGTCAGAGCAGCCTCAGCATGCACACTTGTCGCACTCACCGTGTGTTTACATGTGTGATACTATCTGTGTACTGAACCTGTTTTATATAAATCTCACTTGCAGCTGCAAACACACACAGAAGCACCTCCATCCCTGTTGTCACTTGAACATACACACATCGACTGGCCATGGTGGGAATATGAGAGCATGGATGATCCTCCATTTTAATGAAGTTAAATGATCAACAGCTGTCTTTGCTTGTGCTTGTCGATCCATCGATCCATCCATCATTCTTAGTTTATTTTCATTCGTCATCCAGGTCTGTATGAGACAAACGACCGTGATGAAGAAAGAAGGAAAAACAGCAAAAGAAGGTTCAGACGGGGCAAGCAGGGTTAAAATAAACAGTCGACATTATTCCTTATTCCTCAAGGGGCTTCAATAAATGTCCCTTTCCTGAACGTTCAGTTCTTCAACTGTTTACTCCCACGTCACTAAGCCGACCCAAATTACAGATTCCAGTACGAGAAAATGTCTTTTCTTCGATTCTGCATTTAAACCTTTAACCCAGATGGAGTCCAAAGTCGGCTCGCTGTCGCAGGTGTTCTGTGTGTCTCTGCCCCAACACGTCTGAAGTTCTGCACAATGACTCAGTCAATTAAGTCAGGCATGTTGGAGCAGGGAAACACTGAGAACCTGCAGGATTGTGGTCCTCGAGGACCGGATCTGGACACCCATGTTGTTATAGTTACCTTCACTTCTCCCCTCTCTACCTCTCAGCTGGATTCCAGTTGCTCCAGTACGTTTTAAAGTTTTCAATCATATGCTGAAAAAAGTCATTTTTTGTATCAAATCTATGTCTGGAACTTGTAACCGTGGCGATCTCTTCACACTGCCGTTTACAGATGCTGCTTTGTTTTTCTTTTACTGGCCACCTGCAATATTTACGACATCTTTTTCCTCCCATCATGTTTTCTGTCAATAAATTACAGTAAAATCCAAATCCAACTCCGACCATATCATTATCATTTCTCGGGGTGTGACGTTATGCTTTTGTCCCGATTCGATTCCGATTTTTTGGGTGCCGATTCGATTTAAATTGCGATTCTCACAATTCTTTGATACTGCTAATTTTTTATAGATTAAAAACAAAATAAATGTATAAAAACTTTTTTTGCTCATCATTTTTCTTGATTTCAATGAGGAAAAAACAACACAATAAGCCAGACCATCATTCTGCTGCTAGAATGCCCAAGAAGACAAGTAAAAATATCAATAAAAACAAGAAAAATGACAAAAATTTTATAGTGGATTATTTTTATTTATTTGAATTTTTTTTTTTTTCTTTTTTTTTAAACGAAAAATCGATTTTAAAATTGTAAAGCAAAAAAAATCCAGATTTTCGATTTTTGGATTAGATTTTCCCACTCTTAATAATCTCCCCCACGACCTGCACCCAGCAGCGGTACATGGCTGTTCACAAACAGGGGAAAGATTTGGTGCATTAGTATGCACTCGCCAACGTCTCTCATATAATACCTTCCTATGTTGTTTTTTCCACTTTTTTTATTTGTGGGGCCAGAAAGTGAAAATCTAATATCTTTCTTCCATCTAAATTTTCTTTATAATCTGAGTTTGAGGTAGAGAACTGGGCTTTCCGAATATTTGTGCAGTCTTCATCCGTTAATGTCAGCTTAGCCTTTTTCTCCTGTTTTATTTGATTGGACTAAGCTGCCTTTACGTCTGAGGCAGCCAAGGTCTTCCAGCATCTTCCAATGCCACTCAGGAGGTTTTATAAGTGTGGTGGTCGGCGCTACCCTGCATGCTGTTGCATGCTGGGACACCTGACTGAGGTAACCGCGGTAACCAGCGGCAGCAGACGAACTGATCTGCAAGACCAGCAACATTACTGGGAAGGAACTGGACTCTCATGGTGGTGAAAATAATGATAAAACTTAAGAAGAAGGAATTTGTTCAGCAAAGGGCCCATTCCACTGGGAGCACCAGCCAAAACTCATGATGTAACTATATATATATTACAACCATTTTTACTAGAAAATCATAAGAAAATCATGTTTTTCCATTGTAGAGTTGTTATAAAACACTCTAATCTTGGGGATTAACTCTTTACCCCGTGATGCCTGTTGTTGCAGATATACAACAAACTATTTATTTTATAAAAAAAAAAAAAAGTGAATAAATGCAATCTATTTTATGCATTTATTCGCTTTTATGCACACTTTATTTTATTCAAATCTGTCTTCCAATTTTTCCCACTTATTATTTTTCAAACAATCATAAATAAGTTCACGGCTTAAAGCCCCAGAGTGTGAGAACGACTCCCATCTAGTGTTTCGCTAAGATAATGCAAACAACCGAGCAGAGCTCTCAGCCGTTTCGTCGTTTAAGCACGTTATTACGTCTACGGAAGCCGCAGAGAGTCATAAGTGTGTAAAATTCCCAACATCTTTGACAAGTTGGAGCATCCTGCCAGGTGATGAGGTGCAGGACGATACATAATTCTGTTTAATAAGTTACAAGCTGTTCTCCATGTATTTAATACCAAGCTACTGCTAATAGCTAATGTCATCGTGTGACATCGTGAGACTAGGGAGGACATTAACATTTCTATGAAAACTCAGCTGATATTAATTATGAAACACGAGGAGAAACTGTGGGAAAATACGTCTGAAAGAAGTGTGGCCTGCTGGTATGACTTCTGTGAAGAGTAACAACAACTGAAACTCTGCAACGGCGCTTTTCCACCATGGTCTAAATAACAAATTAGCATCTCTGCTGTTTTATTCAACAAGTAACAGAAAATGATGCGACTCAAACAAGAAGATAAAGTAGCTGCTGGACTACCTCGCCTGTTTCTAACAAATACAAATAAATAATATGTAATAATATATATTTTTCCTTTCTTCTTCTCTTTCTTTTTCTCTCTATGAGGTGTATTTCTGTTTTCTCTTCTTCTCGTTTCTCTTTCTGTCCCTCTTCTGTCCTCTCCGGTCTGGTCCAGCGGTACAAACTTTGTAATACAAACAATTATGCAAAATTATAAACACAAAAATGAAATAAGAATCCATAATATCAAGGGGATCATTATATCTATGATGCTTCTCTTGGCAAAGTAAATATGCCCAGTAGAACACAGCATCCAGAAAATCATTCTGCTTGCTTAAATGCTGGAAAAAAAATTTTTTAAATAAAAACAATACTTGATTTTTGCTAATAAAAGCAAAATTAGTGACACTTTTAAGGGATTAAAAATCCATGCCATTTTTTTTGTCGTTCTTTTTTTCCCCCCATGTTTAAATATTAAGTTAACTATTTGTACCTGTCTGAGGGTCTGAGAAGTACTTTTTAGTTCTCAAGTAGTAAATATTTGTACTGTTTCTGTGTGCGGAAGAGAAAAAGAATTATCTGTCTTTTAGGGCTGTGATTGTAAAATGTTTCATTTTCAAAGCAGACTGAAAGACGGTGATCAATGAAACAATACTAACCCAACACAAACCTGACTTAATTAGCAGCGACACACTCATGTTAATTAGCTTCTAATCAACCACTGATTTGACTCAGGTGTGTTGCAGCAGGGAAACCACTAATACTTGTTGGAATGTGGCCCTCGAGGACTGGACTTGCTACAACCGCTGTACCAACGTCAAAGATGGGAAGATTTGTTCCAGATCGACTTCTTCTGCATCTTCAGGTGCTTTTTATTTGGCAGTTTTGTCCTCCTTCTGCTCCTTTTCTTTTTCTTCTCTGGTTTGTTCCTTTAGCCAATTATGTATCATTTCTACAACTCAACGCTGTCCCTGCGACTTCCACTGATATTATTGCGTTTTAGCAGGAAAAAAAACCGAACTACGCCCATAACCAATGCAGGACATTGACGAAACTGCCTGTCTGCATAAAAGGGCCTTTAGGGTTCAATTAAGCACCTTTTTCCCCTAAATGTCAGAAAACCTGCATCCTGGCATTAAGCTGCAGTTTTTCCTGCTTGAGGAAGATCGCTAAGAGCAAAATGAGTTCCTCCAAAATCCCCACAAACCAATCTGATGCGATCTGAAGAGGCAGGAATGAATCTACAGGACTGAAAGGGTCCATCGCCAACATCCTGGTACCAGACTCTTCACCCTTTTCTCTTCCATGTTGTGACGGTAAGTCGGAGGACGTTCTCAATATCAGGCCGGCGACCACATTAATGTGCATAATTGGTCTAAAACTGGCTGAAGGACGAAGGCAGTGCTGGTAAAGTAGTTCAACAGTTTCGTGCCACAAGCTTCTTCACAGCAGATCAAAGCGAGTTTTCATAATGAGAGCGACGACTCGGTGAAAGAAACTTCAAACCCTCGACACAAAATGCAGAACAAAAGCCCCGAGCGAGTAACCTCGCTACACTTTCTGATCCTCATCTGAACTTTGAAGCGCAAATACAAAGTATCACCAACAGTGTCTTTTTTTTTTTATCATCTTAAGAAAAACTGCCAACGCACAGCCGCATCTCTCCCACGCAGCGACTTATTTGTGCTTTTATCACACACAGGCTCGACAACAGCACTGCCATGCTTTCTTTTGTGGCGCGCTGAAGAAGCAGCAACATGCGGCAGGACCAGGATCAGGATGAGAGGGCAGATTATGCATACATGCACCTGTTTAAAGCCTCCTCTGTGGTGGATTCGTCACAGACGCTGTGAAAGATGCGTCCTGTGAAAATTATTCATTGATGCAGCAGGGAGCTTTCAGCTCTGAAATCTACACATCTGCGGTAGCGCTCATGCAGCAAGGGGTTCTGGAGGCGACAGCAGATGATGGCGATCTTAAAGACATTTTTTTTTATCTTGTCCATCTGCAAATCCACTCCTTTCACTGAAACACAATTCTGTTCCTTTGTGTTTGTTTGTTCTCTTTTGTCATCGCCTGTCCTACAGCACGGTGGAAGCCTCATCTGGGGAATCATATTCATGTAAATACGCGCCACTGGGAGGCTCAGAGGCTCATGTCTGTGCCCCACCATGACGAGATGATGCCTTAGAGTGGACGCCGACGTGCAGAGATGTCTTCATTTGCATGTTTCCTACAAAGTGGAAACAGTAAAGCTGCAGGAGTCACTCCTGTCGTTTCCAGGAAGTCCTGGAAACTCGCATCAGGATGCAACAGAGGAACAAAGTTCAACTGAACGAGTGACTGACTGAAGGTGTGTGTGTGTGTGTGTGTGTGTGTGTGTGTGTGTGTGTGGGTGTGGGTGTGTCAGAGCACTTGTCGCGCTCACCGTGCGTTGATGTGTGTGATAGTATCTGTGTAAACTGTGAATCTGTTTTATACAAATCTCACTTGCCTTCCTGCAACTGCAAACACACACACACACACACACACACACACACACACACACACACACACACACACACACACACACACAAGCCTCCATCCCTGTTGTCACTGACACACACACCCGCCGATTGGCCGCCGTTGAAGCAAGGCATACACTGTTCCCTAGCAACAGAGCGCTGGTTAACCAATAGGGGGCTTCCTGTGAGGAAGGGGCTAGTTTTCCATTCTGCTGTTACTAAGGTGCAGAGAGGACGGCTGGGGTTGTCTCTGCGCCTGTATCTGTGTACTCTGTGTGTGTGCATGTGTGTGTTTCAGGCAGGTAGCAGCAGCCTCTGGCTTCCAGCTCCGTCGCACCGCTGCAGACAAAACGCGCAAGTTGTGCGAGGAGCCGAATTTAGCAGTTTGCACACATGCAAAGTGAGCGTGAGAGAGCATGGGAGTGCGCTCATAACGCACACAGTGTGTGTGGTTTTCCACTTTGCTTCCTGTTGCTTTCATTACCTAATACCTCCACCACATTACCAACCAGGATTAGCGCCGTCCTCCAGCCTAACTCGAGATACAGCCAAAAAAAAAAAAAAAAAATCATTTTACAACAGTATAATCCCCTCTGCTTCCTCGCAGCACACACACACACACACACACACACACAAAAGATCTTTCTGTATTTCACAAGGTTGTGCTTCTCCCACAGGATTATCTTAATATGTGGGATAACATTGTGTTATGTCACCGGGGATGGGATGTATCCTCATGACAGTGGTAACAAATCCTTTTAGTCAAATCAATGTGTGACAGATATGACGAACGCACCATACAGCTGCTGTCCGGTTATAAATCCATGCAGACGGCCAGAAAACTGAAATGTAAAGCTGCAATAATCAATACTCTTATCGTCACAATGGATCGAGTGACTGAGGGAACTGGGCCGCTCCTGGCGAACCCACTTCAGCCTGCAGACGTTAAGAGGTCATCTTACAGTATTTGTCGTGTTTAGTTATTTAATGAGTTACTTTTCATTTTGTTCATCCCTGTAATGAGTCAGACTTTCTCATGATTGTTAAAAGATTTCTTCTGGAAGTTTTTCTCTGCTTTTCTGTTTCCAATCCAGTCTTTGTACCCGACTGTGTTCAGAGGAATTTGTGTTTATTTAAGTCACTAAATGTGTCTCTGTGTCATTCAACTTAAAGGATGAAGCAGTGTTGTGTAGGCCTGAATGATCTGCAGGAAAATAATCTAATCCTGATTTCTCCTGACAAATATTGTGATTTAATCCAAAGAGTTTTCTGCTTCCATTCAGCATCTTATATGTAACGGAGGATTATTATTAAAGGAGACTAAATCAAAATATAAACACAAGGATGTAGAACTGACTGCAAGATTCAAGCTGCCAAAACACTGAAGTTTCCTCTGGAAATGGTTCATAATTTGTCCTTGTAAAAACTGTAAAAGCTAAACAGTCAGATGTTATTTATGTCGTTTTTTTCTCCACATGATTTCTGGAACATGTAAACATGCGCAGACATGTGATGGGAAGTTTGACGCTTTTAAAAGAGCCGGCTCTTTCGGCTCCGAAATGGTTCTTCATTAAGTTTCACTCACAGCTCCTATTTTAGTCGAAAGTAGCAGTCTTAACTCAGCACATATAAGTAAATGAAGACATTATGTAACTTTTTTACCTTAAAACTCGACTTCCCCGACTTGTTCAATGACGCGGCGACATCTGTCACGTGCTTTTCTAGAGCTGCTGCTGCCCAGCATCGTCCTGAGGCTGAGAAACCGACACTTTACAACTCTTACATCCGGGACGTGTTGCGACGTTTCGCTTCACAGTAAAATAAACTCGCTGTTTTGAACGCGCAAAATCGCCGATTCAGCAAAGAAACGCGACAAGTTTGAAAGAGAGAAAGATGTAAAACAAAAGTCATGGTAAGATCGTTTTCTGCTCGAAGAGAGCTAACAGGTCAGGTAGGATGCAGGATGGATGCTGAATCAGCCTTCGATAGGGGGCGCGTGACGGGAATTCAATTCAGTTCAATTCAATTCAATTCAATTCAACTTTATTTATATAGTGTCAAATCACGGCAATGCCATCTCAAGACGCTTTACAGACAGAGAAGAAAATATAATGAAAGCCAAATCATAATAGCCTATATAAGGAAACCAACAGATTGAGGGAAAATAGGAAAAGTTCAGCAGTGTGTCTTAAACCCTCTGGGGACCAAGGGTATTTTAGAGAAATAAACCGACTTTTTTTTAGTTTAAATGCTAATAAACACCACCTTTCAATACCGCATAATGTCCTATACCATGTTTTTTTTAATTAATTTGAATTGAAATATAAACTGCTATGTAAATGAGGCTCCTTTGCTTGAAATAAAGAGTATTATAATTTCGTAGCATGACTGAAGGTACTGAAGGGGACTGAAGCTTTCTGAAATCACTGTCAGCTGCACACACTGTATCTGTTACCAAGTTATACATCTGTTACGACGCCGTCGTGTCGTTTATGTTGAAATAAACTACTTGAGTAATGCAAATGTTTGAGCAATTATGCATGGTATGCGTGCGTAAAATCTGTTGTTTTCATAATTTTTCGGCCTTGTAAATACAGAAGGCAGCTATCCGACTGCTAATGACACCGATGCAGAGTGATTGACACTGTTTGGAGGCGTTTCCTGAGGCATCATCAGCTCTGACTGGAACACCTATTCTGACACAACACTGTATCACCTATGAATGGGCTACAGTGATGCCGGAACCACCGTCTGAAAGCCCGGAGTCTCCCGGGAAAAAAAAAAAAGTAAGTTTCTATCTTTTATGGTTTGAGAGGATTAAACACAACATGGTTCCTGGCATCGCCGACGATGCCGGCGTCCCCAGAGTGTTAAGTGTGTCCCTTCTTTCCTTTACAAAGTGGTATTACACAAGTCTTTCCATGTATGTAATTGACCGCATGGTGTGTCCATCAAAACAAAGTCCCACCCCTTCTTTCGATTCGGCTCTCTTAGGGAGGAATCGGTTCTCATTCACTACAAAGAACCTACCCTTAGAGTCAGCTCGTTCATGACCGGCACATCGCCAGCGGCCGCCTGAAGATCAGACACAAATCTCTTCCAGGGAGGTGAAGATGCCGAGAACTTCATGTCCTTCATGGATCCGCAGCTGAAGAAGCTGAATCCACTGCCGATCTTAGATCCTACCTGACCTGTTGTGGGGTTTCTCAGCCTCGGGACGCTGCTGTGCAGCAGCAGCTCTAAGAACGCTCGATAGATGTCACTATGTCATCAAACAAGGTCGGGATGCAGACTTTTAAGGTCAGAAAGTTACGTACTGCGTCTTTAAAGGGTTAAGAATCACACTGGAAAAAAACTGTGGAAAATATTTACCTTGATGTTTTTTCCTTTAGACAATAGCGATTAGCATCAATGCCATTTTTGTCTGCTGGTTTAGTTATTTTTTTAAGAAATTGTTAAAATAACAATTATAACAACAAGCAGTAAGGCAGTAATGAGAAAACAAATACATTTTGGTGTCATATAACCAAGCCAAGTGGTAGAGATGACCTGGGAAAGTTTACTTCCACAAATCTCTGAATAACTTGGTCTAGCAAACATTAAAATGTGAAGTTAAAGGGTTAAAAAATGTGCATTGAGATGGCATAGATCTTTATGTACTGTACGACAAAGACTTGAGTTTGAAATGGAGAAAAACTCATCGGTTCAGGTCCAGATGGATTTCAGGACAACTAAGTAGACAAAGCGTGGAAACATCTGGGATTAGGATCCTGACAAATCCTGCCTTCTTTCTGCTCCTGTAAGTACATATTTTAGTGTTTTTATAGCACTATGTTTGCTGTGTGTGTAAACAAACCAGCTGTTTCACTCCAACATGGCCTAGATTCTTCCAACGAACCCAGTCTATGCAGTTTTCATAATAAAGCTGGCATCCTTCTGAATTAAACAAACGCATTAGCTCCAGTTAAAAATAATCTCAGCTGTTCTTGTCGACTCTTACGATCCTGGGGAGTAACAGCAGCTGCAGCTTCATTCATCCCATGAGCTTTAATTTACCCACAATGTATCAGAAGCCAACAGGGAAGCACACCATTAGTAAAGTCATTTACAAACCGCTATAGTTACAGTTTCTTCTTTCTGCTGACGTCATGGTGGAAAAAGTTCGTTTTAACCTTGACAAAGGCTTTGATGTGTTGCATCTGAATGGTGCCCTCGACCCATTTCCTGATTTTTATGGCCTTCTTGATCCATCTTTTGTGTTTGTTTATTTCTGACCCCATTATATCTGTGTTTATTGCATTTGCAAAGCTGCAACACGGCCCGGTACACCGTCAGCTGGGAAATGGGAGACTTCAGACTATCACACATCTGGGACGCTCGCCTCCAGAAACCATCAAACCGCGAGGGACGGGACCAGTATGGTGGATCTATCTGGTCCCTCAGGTTGGCCACGCCTAGGAAAAACGCCACGTCACAGTAGTGTAGTGATCCTTACTGTTAATTCAACAAGAGCCGCACTCAATATACTAAGACAAGAGGAGAGCCGCCCCCCGCTTAAAAAAAAACCATTCCCGCGCTACGTATCCTGCTACGTTGCCAAATCAGTAACATTCAGCTTTTTAGCAAGGAATGGTTATCCTAAATATTGCACGGAGTACCGGCATTTTTATGCAACAGTATATGGTGAAAATACAATAATGCCTCCAGAATGTGGGAGTTTCTTTTTCATTACATAAACGGAGCTACCGACGGAGCGGCTCTTTGGTGGAGTTCAGTGCAGCTGAAATCAGCCAAAACTGGCAACTCTGACAGGGTCAGTTAGGGCCGTTAGGACAGCAACGTTTCTACAAGCAGCCTGCAGCTCTTGTTTGTGGAGAGAACTGCAGAGTTGAGGATCATTATGACTTGTTTAGATGCATTTTCAGAAAGTCCGCGGCTGCTTCATGAGCCGCATGCAACGAGGAACTTTGCAGTAGTGGGATGAAGTTTTTGAGACGGACTGAAGACGTCAGTGGAAACATCTCCAAGTAAAAGCAAACATCTCTCACCTTAACTTTGTCTGAAAGAAGAAACTGTGAATAAAGTTCATAAATAAAAGGAGACAAAATGAGGGTTGCATGGTGGAGTAGTGGTTGGCACTGTGGCCTCAAAGCAAGAAGGTTGTGGGTTCAAGCCTCAGTTGGGTGGAGGGAGGATGTTCACAGCATGCATGTTCTTCTTACTCTGGCTTCTTCCCACCATTCAAAGACATGAACGAGTTAATTGGTTACTCTCTGAGCATTGTTTGTCTCTGTGTGTTGGCCCTGTGATAGACTGGCAACCTGTCCAGCATGTACCCGCCTAGTGCTTGCTGGAATAGGCTCCAGCTTCCTGCAACCTGAACTGGAACAAAGGGTTAAGAAAATGAATGAATCAGTGGAGACAAAATGAACCTTTCATTGAGTCAGAAACAAAGCCATCACTGCAAACAGACATGTCTAGAGAAGAAAAATCACAAGTACTTCTTCATATTTTCATTAAATCTTTATATATGACTTCAGGAGGAACCCTGTGGTGTAAATCAACAATTTAACTACAAAACGCAGCATAATCTAGATCTAGAAAATGATCTCGGCTCATGCACTGGTCAACAACGAGCTACGCTACACAACTTACAAGGTGGATGTGACGCCAGACCAACAGCTTGACTTGTTACTACAAGCTGCTTCTTGCAGATTAGACAAAGTGACATTTAAAGGCAGTTTTCATTTTAGGCATGAAAAGCTACACTCATCCTTTTGAGTGCAGTTTGTGTTTCGTCTCAGAGTTTAAAAGCAGACAGATTCAGGCTGCTGTTTGCAACCTGATAAAACCCGAATGCTTCAGTTCTTCAGCTGCATCCTCCTGCAGCACCGTCGTAGCTGTAGTTGTTCGTTCATGAATAGAGGGCCAGATGTTTCCCTGCAGGGACACTAAATATGAATGAACATTCATCAGGTTGCCACAAATACAACTGCAAATGAATGTTAACGTTGCCCTACTTATTTTTAGCCCAGTCCTCTCAGGTTCAGGGTATGATCTCTCAGTGCAGGCACATATGGCATGCCATCAGCAGAACGCCGTTTAAATGGATGTAAACATCCACAGTGGAAGCTGGAGTGAAAAGCAGGCTGCCACAGAGTGGATGTGAGGGGTGTGATAGCATTTAAAAAGAGGGGATAACAACACACATTTCCTGGTTTTCTCTCCGGGGAGGCTCTCAAAGTGTTGCTTTGGGGTTGGACACATGAGAAATGTCGCCAATAATGGAGTAAGAAACGGAATAAGGGTGTTAAAGGAAGCACGATATCCTCCTCTAGTTTCACATCCATGCTGCTGGACTGTCATGGTGTGAAGTGAGTGTGATTTTTTTTCTTCCTATGGCTCAGGAAAGTTGCAAGTAATAGCCAACACAGGTATTCCCACCCTGACATCAGGACCATGTAGGGACAAAGATTTTTCACTAAAATCTAAACAAGCTGTTAATTAGGTGAAAAGACACACTTAAAAAACATTGAGAGGCAAATTTAAACAGAAATGAACATAGATTATACAGAAACAGGGTTGTGGAAGGTTTTAAAACCAGCTCATAAACTGGTGAGGGTGCCAACATTGGGTATAAAAGGGTGCATCGATTTAACAAAGATTTAGTCTTTTCAAGCCAAGATGTTTGCAGTGCAACTCTTACTGAACCGTTGGAGAACGCCAGAAAAATTGAAGAAAATCTTTTTTTTTAAATTCCAGTTGGTAAAAAATAAAAAATTAAACTGGTCTTTCAGGACTTACAATGCAAAATAAGGGAGAAGATTCAGAGCCTGTAGAAATTTCTGTGTGTAAAAGACGAGGATGGAAATCTAAGCTTTCAGCATTCTGTCAGGCGTAGGACTAGCTGAAATTTTTAGATTTGACTCTCATAGGCTTTAATGTCCTCCTAACAGGAAGTGAAAAGGTTGATCTAGGACCTGTGTTTACCCCATTTTAGAAAAACAACTTTTGTTAATAACGTATAAAACTAAATACATTAATGAGGCAAATTTGTGAAGAAAAAACCCCCAAAAATGTTAAAATCATACAGAGCTGAAAGAAGACACCTGTTGATCTGTAATACATAAAGAGTGGAAATAAGACGCTTCATTGGAATCTATGTTCCGTCTTCACATCCACCAATATTATCCATAAAACCTGCTCAAACCACTCGAGATAATGGAAAAAAAACACAAAAGAAGGAATTACAGGCGATCTTTGGGCTACGCGCTTCTCGACTTTACAACGCTCATTAATAAATGTAAATAAAAAAAAATAGAGCAAGCTTTGAAGTTAAGAGGATCCACATAAGCTCTCACGACATGTGACACAGAGCCTGAGACTGTTTTTCTAAGAATGTGATGCATAATAAGGGTATTTAGATAGTTATTTAGTGATCTAGGAGGCAATATGCGGTATTTTGGAATAAAAACCTGACTTAAGTGGAATTCTGGGTTACTGCGCAGTGGTAGGACCGAAACTCGTGAGAAAACCGAGGACCGCCTGCATTTGAGGGATCTTATAAAGGATGCAGAACTGTGACAAGTGAACAATCAGAGAAAAAAAAACACAGACAAGCTGGATTTCTCTGCTGCTGTTTCCTTTCAATAATATTAAAAATGCTGGGAGTATGAAGCGTGACGTTTGCTATTAAATGAGAGCTCATAACTGTCACTGAAAATCCTCACTCAGCAAAGCTTCACATTGGATGCATGACCGTGTGGACTATCGGGGGACAGTGTCTCGGGTCGGTGCAGCAGATGAAGATATGGATGGCAACAAGTAACTGAAGACTCATTACAAACCAGTACTTAAAAAAACTTAATAAACTTCAAACCCCAGAGATTTGATTAAAGGCCTTGCAGCTTGTCTCCCCATGGAAATAAAGTGGTCACACCTTGCAGTAAAGAAAAACCATTTTACCATCTTGGCAGGTTTTCAAACCAGCAAGCATTTGCAGGTCCAGTTTTGGATTGTCATTAGACTCAGTTAGCGTTGTGTAAAGCAAGTCCTTTCATTTTCTGTGGTAAACTATAATTACCTTCACTTTAATTATATGTTAAACCAATTTTTTCTCAAGTCTTTCAGCGCTTTAGGAGCGCAGGAATCATGGAAATCAGGTCAAATATGAGGCGCTGTGAGAATATCTATTCACCGACGTGCAGTGTCAAATATTATGTTTTGGTTCAAACTGACACATTTTTTCCACCAGTTTTAATGCAAGTTTTTACAGTTTCTCACTAAAAGATATAACAGGAATTCCACCCTTCTGTATGACAATCGGACCGTTACATATTCATCAATGCACTGACCGTATGTTTATACCTAAAGATGAGCATCATTACAACTGCTGACTGAACCTCATCACACACATCATCAGCAAAAAGAAAAAAAGGCATCAGCATGAAATACACACACCTGACAACATTTTAAAGTAATTCAGCTGCTTTTTCCAATAATAAACTTCATTGATTTAACTGTGGAGTAGCTTTTGGGAGGTGACCCTCTTCAGCTGTAGCAAATCAGGAGATGTTTATTGCATCACACCGGTTTAGCATCCACTTTTATCCAAATTGACTTACAAATGAGGGGTACAGAGAGCGAATGGCACTGTATGAGTTTGCAACAGGTTTATGTGTGGACCATAGACCGTATATGAAAGATGAATGGAGCCTTTGGCGGCAGAAAGTGAAGGAATAAGTAAAGAAATCTCGAAGTTCGGCATATTTAGGGGCGTGTCATTTTGATTGACAGGTACCCGATCTCCCGCTTCAAGTTAGAAGAACGTAAAACAACCGCGGTTTTTAGCCGGTTAACAACATGACTTAGCTTTAGCCTGCTTACCTCCTTTAGCTGGTTAGCTCCTGTTATCTCCGGGTTAGCTCGGTTAGCTCTTAGCTACAGAAAGCTCAGAGTTCACCAGATGTCAATCATCCACCATGACGCTCACAGCCCCCCTCTCAGCTCCACCTCTTTGCCCATATTTGTATTTTCCGGGCGAGACGACATGCATGCCTCTGCCAAGATGGCGATGGTAGGAACCGCCCACCGAGCTTCAATTCAGCTCTTCAGGAACCTACCGGTGACGTCACGGAGGCTACGTCCATCTTTTATATAGTCTATGGTGTGGAGTGTGGCGTGTATTTAGCACAGCCACCGTAAAGAGCTGGTTGGAACTTTGGTGGAGGCTTTAAGGCGTGAAGTTTGCGTGTTCCCATGTTACATGTGACTGTCTGTGAGTCTTCACCATAACCTTTACCACATCATGTACTCCTGTAGAGGTGTTTGTGTTTACGTGGTAGAAAGTTAAGTGCGTTTCCTTACCGAGTTGCCTTTGCTTTGCGTGATGCTGAGGTCCTGCTGCTCCGGTGTGATGGGGGAGGATTTCAGAGGGGGGGAAAGGGTGAGGTCCCGGCGTAGAGGCCGTGAATCCATCTTCTCCCCCGGTCTGTCAGGGTTGTGTGCTGAGTCCTTGCCCCCCTCCCTCCCATCTCGGTTCTTATGCCTCTGTCGCTGCACGCCGTGCGAGCGCCCCTCTCCGTGGGCGTGCCCGTGCTTCTCTTCCCCGTGCCCATGGGGCTTGTGGGTGGTGGTGGAGTCTCTGAGCTGTAAAGGCTTCATCTCCATCTCATAGTTGCTAATTTTCTCCTCGTCCTGCTCTAGAAGGCGTCCCCCCCTGCCGTGCATGCTCCTGTGCCCGGACGTCCACGTGGCAGAAGAGGAGGACTCCAACCGCCTGTCCCCTCTGGCCTGTCTGTGATTGGACGAGCCATGCTCCCGTGATTTGTGATTGGAGGAGCTGTGTTTGTGTCCGTTGGTCCGGCTCGCTCCTCGCCCACTCACCCCACTCCCTGCTTTTGACAACATTCCTCTCCTCCTGTCCTCACTCCAGCTGTTGGCCCGGGGATGCTCCCCTTTTACTCCTCCTCCTCCTTCACCTCCCCCGCTACCTCCCTCCATCAACACTTGAATCTCAGTCTGCGCCCCACCTTTCTCACCCTTCTCCCCTCCCTCCTTCCCTCTATCCCCGTGGTCCACGGCGCTCTGCCGGTGGAAACGGGCACTTTTGCTGCGCTGTGACGGCCTGGCAGGAGGAGGCGGCGTATGGGGCGGCGAGGAAGACGGCGGGCTGAGGTCGGGGGTAGCAGCATCATTAGAGGGGTCATCAGAGCCGACACTCTTCATGTAGAGATCCGGGCTTTCTGCTGTACCGGCACTACTCGACAACCCCTCACCCTCCACTTCACTGGATACCTGACGTTTGGGACGTTGCACCTCCATACCTGGACACGAGAAAGAGGACGCACAGTTAGGGAGATGAAGAGCATGTAGTCATGTAGTTATGTTTTAATAACAAGGTACTTTGTTGAGCTTCACCAGGCCGCCGAAGCATGATTTACATCTGGATTTTCACTAAGATGAAAAGTAATTTTGCTTCAGAGCAGGGCCGCTGCTCGACATTCGGAAGCTCACAGCCCCCTGTAAGCTCCACCTCTTTCCCCATATTTGTATTTTCCGGGCGAGAGGACATGCATGCCTCTGCCATGATGGTGATGGTAGGAACCGCCCACCGAGCTTCAATTCAGCTCTTCAGAAACCTATGGGTGACGTCACAGAGGCTACGTCCATCTTTTTATATTTCTATGGTATAGTCAAACAGTGAGTAGAGCAGGGAACAACCCCTGTATTTTGGCTAGACCGCCAGACTTTAATCGATGGGATCAGTAAAAGATACAAAGCTTTAGTTCTTTAGTGCTTTATATTCCCATTTGATACTTCCCCATATTTCAAACACTTCTGGTAATTTCCTGTAAGTGTCAAAGAGTTCTTGTGCTACAATCTGACAGTTCTTCCTATTGGCCCTTTGAGCCTAAAAAAGCCTCTTGCTAAATGATCCTCTTTTATAACCTCTTATCAGAGATGACATGATGTCTAATATTGTACAAGGTCTATGGGGGCAGCTATGATGGAATATTTCATCATAAAAGATGGTTGCTAAGGTGACCCCCCCCACTTGCTTTTATGTAAGCAGGGTCCAAGGGAGTGCATAACACTGCTCTGCTAAACGGGCAGAAGCAGCTTTTTAATAGGGTCTGACCAAGACGTTATGCTGTTCGCACAGACGTTTTAAAACTACTGTTTAATGTGTTTTTTCATGATGGTTAAAAACAACTCGTCACTTCCTAATAAGAGAAGATTCAGAGATGAACCATAGTGGAAGTAAGCTGGAGTTTGGATAGGGAACACTGGGGTGAACTGGGGAAAATCATCTGGTCTATCACAATGCACGAGAAGAAGAAAAGAAAAAACACTGATTAATCTAGGGATTAGGAACATCATGTCTGATCAGGAACTGTAAAAGTAGAAGCTAAAATAAAACAGAAGATGAGTAGTTTTATTTTAAGAGAGGTGTCAAGCAGGTAAGTTCCTCAGGAAGTCATCAGCTGATGTTGATCATGAAGCTCCATGAAGGGTCAGAGCCAGGAAATCCAGGAATGGACCCCTAATTCACTGTAGAAACACCACTACGATCCAGGAAGGGCGAGAGAAAACATAAACTACCTTCATCTTCATGAAAACTACCAGGATCTTCATGTTTCATTTCAGACTAAGTCAGCGTTTCTCAACCCTGGTCCTTAGGGACCACTGCCCTGCATGTTTTAGTTCCTTCCAACTCCAGCACACCTGATTCAGGTTAATTAAACTGCTCATCAAGTACATTGTACGTCTGCCAATGAGCCTTTGATTCAGGTGTGTTAGCTGTTAAGTAGGGATGTCTCTAAGACATGCAGGGCGGTGGTCCCTGAGGAACAAGATTGAGAAACACTGGACAAAGTGAATCATTTTTACATTCTGATTTTACTTCAATAAAACTTTTGTCATTTTGTTTTATTTAGTTTTATTTTACTTTATTTCCATCGTGACCTGAAGCATCATCTTGGCAGACCTGAGCGTCTGTTTCAAGCTAATATGAATGTCTGAGACTAAACAATATTATGATTCTAAAGGTGACTCCTTTTGGCACATAGTTCCCAAAAAGCTAAACGAAAAAAACAAAAAGTCTCATTTCACATGTACATTTTCTCTGAACCAATGAAGGCCTTTATCAATCAGATGAGAAAAACACTTACTTTCGCTTTCACTAAACCAAATCTATAATTGCAGTGGTCTTCATTCGGAGAACAACACACTGAACGTCATTAAGAACACTTTGAAAACTCCTCTTTGAACCTTGAAATCAGTGAACTTTTAAGACTCATAACTTCACAACAATAAGGACTAAAGGTATGGGATGAACTGTTACAGAGCGCACTTGACCCGAGCTGTCATGTAATAACTCATGTTTTATATCCAGTACTGACAAATATGGATTAAACACATTCACAAGAAATTATCAAACAGATTATTAAGATATGAATCCACAGTTTTGTGTACTGTCCCTTTAAACCCCCTTTGTATGTTGTCAATTCAATATTTACTAATGTAAGTTGATGCAAAACACCCCTGTTACATATGAATTTCAACTCCTTACAGCAGCATCATGCAGCTGAAAACAAATAGACACCATGAGTGTTCCCACTTTGCAGAGCAGCTCTGAAGATGTGGTTACAAAACATGTATAAATTTCATGAACCAAGCCCTTCATAAAGACAAACTAGTTGATACACTACCTATATATGATATATGTTGATAACGGGTAACTAAGATGTTTACTTGAGATTTATACCATGGTCTGGGTAAAAACTTGATCCTGATTGGCTGTGGGCTGTCCATTAAAAAGTGTTGTAGGGCACCTATCAAAAAATCCAGTCACATCGCCTGATCGTTCTAAATTATTGCGCTGGCTCAAACGCTAGCTGGTAACCATGGCAACAGAAACTCAGCACATACATACAGCTGTGGGCCGACTCTGTAGACATACCAGATCATTTCTGTGACGGGGCATCACTGTGAAACCAGCCTGCAGGCTTATTGGTCTCCGTCAATCCAGGAGAGACGAGAAGGGAGCAACATATTGTTGTCCCGCTACGTCCCAACCAGCAGCGGCCAGGATCCACAAAAGGTAAATCTCGGTCCTTCAAATGTCACCATGAGGGACATGCTGGTATCACTATCAAAGGTTGCATTTCATTTAAAGTAGTTCATCTTTCTGTCTTACTTATTTGTTTCATACAGAGTGAATGGTGGATAACATTTATAAAAACGATTTAGGATGGACTTACTCGCTTGATGACATAGAAAATGATCAGAGTGAATGCTGGATAATATGAAATGTTTATGAAACTATCTGTGGATTAGAATCATCCTCGGAACACACAGTAGAGGTGCGCTTGCCCTCTGAAATTATTATACTTAATACAAAGTAATATAACGTTAAGCAATCATCTCACTTCCCACCCCTAATTAGGCGTTACCTTGGCAACAGGTCACAACAAGAGATATTAAATAGTCCACTCGGCTGTTTCTTGTGAAAAACTTATGATTTTAACAGTAAATTCAACATTAACGTATTAATAATTGATATAATACTTCTTTCGTAAGTGACCCGGGTATGATCAGAAATGATTAGACGACGTGAAAGCAACTGGTTCACACCTCTGCATCGTCCATTCATTTCTTATAATGGACACCTCATTGGGCATTATCTCTTACATACAGGGTCTGATCCAATGTGGGTGTAGTAATTTGCACGTACAATGTAGAATTTTGCACGTGGGGCTGAACCACGGTTTGCAGGGGATTTATGAAAAGTGATTGCATAAATGAACAGCAGGTGCAAAGACTCCCCATTTAAAGGAAGGTGTTGTCCATGACGTTGTTTGCAGCATGGTGAACTTGGAGAGAAAGCAGGACCTGCAGTAAAGAAATCTGCCTGCCACACAAATAAATGCTTTAGGTCGACAAAACACACTAATAGAAGGTCGTAGGAAGAAGAGAAAGTAAAAAAAAAAAATGCAAAGGCCTAAAGCAGAGAGACGTCCAGTTAAGTGTAATGTGGCATCATATGTTTAGCTGATTATGAATGTAAAGTTTGCATTACGTATGTTATCATGGGTGGGGGGTGGCATTTGGCTAGGAGGCAGCTGGACGTCTCCCTGGTGAGGTGTTCCACACATTTCCAACTGGGAGGAGGGTTTGCAAAAGATCCTGGATGTGCTGATGGGAATATTTTCTCAGCCATCATGAGAACATCTCAGTATCCTCCCGGATGAACTGGGAGAAATGGTCAGTCGAGCTGGAAGGAAGATGTGTTTGCAGAAAGGAAATGTCTGCTGCACGCACACACATTCAAAACGAAGTTATCAGAGTAATATTTTCAAAATCGACCAAAATATGGTGAATTTTTTCTCATAAACCCTGCATATTAAATACATATTATCCAAAGTGTTTGATGCTGATGTTGCATTGCTGGAGCTTGTGCTGTGAACAGACAAAGTTACAGGGTTGGATTTTTTTTTTTTTTTTTTTTTTTTTAAAAACAACAGTTTTTCTAGTTAAACAATAAAATCCAACAAGTGACTCAGATTTGGAAAAAGAAAAGTTCCACCTTTTTAGCTTAACTTTTCACGCAGTCCTTTTATTCTTTTATCTGCAAACAGATGCGAAGGAAACAGTAGGATAGCTGATGAAGATGATGATAATGTTCGGGACATCAAAACACACTGCTGCAGTAAATGTCAGCGCCGACACCTGTTGACGTAGATGCTCTCACACTAACATGGAGCAGAGGGGTTGTTTTAGTGGCAGGAGGAAACAGGACAGCAAAAAGAGCAATCACTGTCACACTGTGTGTGTGTGTGTGTATGTGTGTGTGATCTGTTGGAGTGTACAGTATGTGTCATAAAGTCAGTGTGTGTGCGTGTCACTATGCATGTTCATATGTGCTGGATACCTGCAGCGCTCTACAGGTGTGACTGACAGAGTCAGAATCGTAAAGCTGGAGGGTGGCTGACACTGACCTTTATCACCAACACACACACACACACACACACACACACACACACACACACATATATATATATATATATATATATATATATATATATATATATATAACACACATGTATTTCTTGTTTTTTTGGTCATGCCTGTGTTCCCACATGTGCTGTCAGATGGGAGTCCACCTGGCTTATAAAAGTTGGTGATTGTGTGTATTTCTGTGTGTGAGCCCACCGTTTCCAGGGTGCTGGAAGGAAGGGGAAAACTGCTTGGCAGTGACCCTCGCCATGCGACTCTCCTCCTGGGCTTTCTGAGCCGCTCCCATCGCCGCCTCAGCTTTACCCTGCGCGTGAGCCGTCCTGAAACGTAAAAACACAATGAATCCAGTACAGAAGGTGAAGCGAATCTTTAAAGCGTTTAAAATCTAAAAATAGAAGAGAAACACAATAACTGTCTGATTTGCATAACTATATCCACGAAGAGGCTGAGCTTTGGAACAGTGCAAGTGCACGATAAGCGTTGCACGCTTCACTTTTCACAACTTCTCCTCCGTTAACACCACAGTGGATTCTGGTGTGTTTGTGTTTTAGACAAAAAGCTGAAGTCTTATGATCTCAGTCTTTTTCCAAAGGAATCTTGTTGACCCTGTCAGACCTGCTTTGCATTTAAGTTGGAGAGATTTATCCTTATTTACAACGAAGTTGGCAACCCTCATCGTTCAGTCGCAGGCCGGATGGACAGGAGCTGATTATCACACCGAGCTAAATCAGTCTGACTGACCAGCTCAACTTTCTGCACACATGAGCCATCTGTCATTGCTTTATTTTCTACTGAAGGTAAAGAAAACTTCTGAGCTTCTAACCCACCTATAGATTAATTATAGACATAAAATACAGTAACAAACAATTTTGTGTTATTATTTCTTCTCCAAAGCCCAGAACACAGTTGTGACCCACTGAGGTAAGAGGACATTAAACTTCATGGTCCGTCATGTGGTTTCAGGCACCAGGACGTCATCCAGATAATACTCAATAAGATTTTGAATATGAAGTTTCAGAGGAAGGTTCCCAGTTTTAGGCACTGAGGGTTCCTTCAGAGACTCTTGAGCAGTTTTTATGAGCTGTTATTGGTTGACCAGCCATGTTTAAACAAGGTCCTGCTGGGTGTATGTCCCATGATGCACTGAGCACCTTGCACTTTTCTCTTTACCCTTATCTCTCCGTATTAATATAAAACATTATTATTGTGCTTTTCTTTTCCTTCATCAGCAGGTTTCCTTGGCTTACAGTTGTAATAACTGGCAATATGTTTTTAATTGTCGTATTTGTGGTTTAGAAGTTGTGTTAAAATAATGTGACTCAGAACACAAAGTGTGACTGATGAACAAGAACCGGATGTAACTAAGACATATCAGTCATTTTAGGTGTGTCACAGTAGATATGAACAGTGGTTGGCGTACATCAGTGATAACCAGCCATTTACTGCTCGGTGTCAGTCCAACCTCCGGGTGGGGACAAGAAGGTAAAAGTAATTCACACCTGATGACCCAGGCTCAGGCTGACAGAGATGCTCGGTCTTACGGAGCCCAGCGCTGCACACTTCCCATAGAAGACTGACTTTAGAATAAATATCTTACTGAGTTTGAACAGTTCCCTCTCCTGTTTTCTGTTGTCAGACCGAGTGTTCAGTCTTCACTATCCTGTCCTCTCCACCCACAACTGGTCATGGCAGATGGTCCTTCCTAACTGGTTTTGCTGGAGGTTATTTCTCTCCACCATGCCCTGCCACTCCGCACAAACTCAGGATGGAGGACTGATTTGAAGAAAAGATTTGATGCGGTCTGTTGAATAAAAGGATTATTCCTTTATTCTGCTCATATCAACTGTAAACTATTTAACTATTTTACATTTGTTTTTCTTCTTTATACTTTCGTTGTTTAGCGTTGATGTTTTTATTTGTGCAATATTATTAATAGTTCTCTGGTTTGTCCTCTCGATAGCTGTCCGCTGTTGTGTGTGTGTGTGTGTGTGTGTGTGTGAGTGGGTTGGGCTGACTTGTTGGCATAACAACACTTTAGTTTTGTATTTGTAAATTCCCCTTGAGCTTCCTAAAGAGTGATATATATACAAAAAATAAAGCTGAATTACTCTAGATAAGCAATTTTCCTTTATAAATTGGCTACCATGAAGGCAGTTGACATGTATGTGGCTCATATTTGGATTCACTTGGATCAAACTGGACGACAATTGTTTGAATGGAATCAGCTGTAGTTATAAATATGCCTTTAGACAACTTTGTTAATATAATATATACATATATATATATATATACATATATATATATATACATATATATATATATATATACATACATACATATATATATATATATATATATACATATATATATATATATATATATATATATATATATTGGGCCCCTTCAGTTTTGGACATTATTTGTAGCCAAATAATACACACACACACACACACACACACACACATTTACATATATGTCTATATATCAGTCACGCTTCCATCGTAGATTTGATTAATGTGAGGCCTCTTACATATTGAACCTTTAAGAAGATACAGTTGCAAGAAAAGGCTTTTTCACTGGTCTCTATGATGCCAACCAGCATCTGAACAAACAAATCAGCTTCCAACAACTGCTGGACATTATGTACAACATCTGCCTCCACAGGAGGACATCCCTCTCCAGTGCAGAAGGGGATGGTTTATATCTTTTACAAAATGGCACAGATAAAACAGCAGAAACTCATTGTGTATTTGGTGTGTAAGCTCCCTAACAATGTGTTTTTCAGTGTGCCTAACAGATCGATCGGACAGCTACAGCTGACTCAGACGCTGCTTCTCTCAACTTTTCATCCACATTGTTCTCGGCCCCCCAATTGTCTGGTAATTGACAAACGTTTCAGTTATCAGCAACAGGACTGCTTTTTGTCTCCAGAGTTAAAACTAAACATTAAGACTCTGCTTTCAGTTTTAAATCATCCCATATGTGGAGCTGTGGAGAAGCCTGACTCTCTTCGTTAAAATTAAATGTACTACCACTTTACTGGGCTGTACTACCACTTTACTGGGCTTTACTACCACTTTACTGGGCTCTACTACCACTTTACTGGGCTCTACTACCACTTTACTGCGCTCTACTACCACTCTAGTGCGCTCTACTACCACTCTAGTGCGCTCTACTACCACTCTACTGCGCTCTACTACCACTTTACTGCACTCTACTACCACTCTACTGCACTCTACTACCACTTTACTGCACTCTACTACCACTCTACTGCGCTCTACTACCACTTTATTGCGCTCTACTACCACTTTACTGCACTCTACTACCACTCTACTGCGTTCTACTACCACTTTACTGCACTCTACTACCACTCTACTGCACTCTACTACCACTTTACTGCGCTCTACTACCACTTTACTGCGCTCTACTACCACTTTATTGCACTCTACTACCACTCTACTGTGCTCTACTACCACTATACTGCGCTCTACTACCACTCTACTGGGCTCTACTACCACTTTACTGGGCTCTACTACCACTTTACTGGGCTCTACTACCACTCTACTGCACTCTACTACCACTTTACTGCACTCTACTACCACTTTACTGTGCTCTACTACCACTTTACTGAGCTTTACTACCACTTTTCTTGGCTCTACTACCACTTTACTGTGCTCTACTACCACTTTACTGGGGACTACTACCACTTTACTGCGCTCTACTACCACTCTACTGCGCTCTACTACCACTCTACTGCGCTCTACTACCACTTTACTGTGCTCTATTACCATTTTACTGTGCTCTACTACCATTCTACTGGGCTTTACTACCATTTTACTGGGCTCTACTACCACTTTACTGGGCTCTACTACCACTTTACTGTGCTCTATTACCATTTTACTGTGCTCTACTACCATTCTACTGGGCTTTACTACCATTTTACTGGGCTCTACTACCACTTTACTGGGCTCTACTACCACTTTACTGTGCTCTATTACCACTTTACTGTGCTCTACTACCATTTTACTGTGCTCTACTACCATTCTACTGGGCTCTACTACCACTCTACTGCGCTCTACTACCACTTTACTGCACTCTACTACCACTTTACTGTGCTCTACTACCACTTTACTGCGCTCTACTACCACTCTACTGCGCTCTACTACCACTCTACTGCGCTCTACTACCACTTTACTGGGCTCTACTACCACTCTACTGCACTTTACTACCACTTTACTGCGCTCTACTACCACTTTACTGCACTCTACTACCACTTTACTGTGCTCTACTACCACTCTACTGTGCTCTACTACCACTTTATTGTGCTCTACTACCACTCTACTGTGCTCTACTACCACTTTACTGCGCTCTACTACCACTCTACTGGGCTCTACTACCACTTTACTGAGCTTTACTACCACTTTTCTTGGCTCTACTACCACTCTACTGTGCTCTACTACCACTTTACTGCGCTCTACTACCACTCTAGTGCGCTCTACTACCACTCTAGTGCGCTCTACTACCACTCTACTGCGCTCTACTACCACTCTACTGCACTCTACTACCACTCTACTGCACTCTACTACCACTTTACTGCGCTCTACTACCACTCTAGTGCGCTCTACTACCACTCTAGTGCGCTCTACTACCACTCTACTGCGCTCTACTACCACTTTACTGCACTCTACTACCACTCTACTGCACTCTACTACCACTTTACTGCACTCTACTACCACTTTACTGCGCTCTACTACCACTCTACTGCGCTCTACTACCACTCTACTGCGCTCTACTACCACTTTACTGCGCTCTACTACCACTTTACTGCGCTCTACTACCACTTTACTGGGCTCTACTACCACTCTACTGCGCTCTACTACCACTTTACTGCGCTCTACTACCACTTTACTGCGCTCTACTACCACTTTACTGGGCTCTACTACCACTCTACTGCGCTCTACTACCACTTTACTGTGCTATACTACCATTTTACTGCGCTCTACTACCATTTTACTGGGCTCCACTACCACTTTACTGGGCTCCACTACCACTTTACTGGGCTCTACTACCACTTTACTGCACTCTACTACCACTCTAGTGCGCTCTACTACCACTCTACTGCACTCTACTACCACTCTACTGCGCTCTATTACCACTTTACTGTGCTCTACTACCATTTTACTGTGCTCTACTACCACTTTACTGAGCTGTACTACCAATTTACTGAGCTCTACTCCCACTTTACTGCGCTCTACTACCACTTTACTGAGCTCTACTACCACTTTACTGGGCTCTACTACCACTTTACTGAGCTCTACTACCACTTTACTGTGCTCTCTTGCATTTGATTGAACTGAACTGAAAGAGCTTGATAAAGAACCTTTTACATCACAATACTCCTACTTTTATTCTTTATTGTATGTTAACAAATTTTATGATTTATCTACAGTTCCTTTGAGTTGCCAAACCTTTGCATTGATTTACACTGAATAACTACTTTGTCAATATCTATTGTCGATGTTGTAAAAAAATAAGTGACTGAAAGTTTTGTGGATAATTAAATCCTTCCTCAGCCTTACAATACTGAAATGCTCAATGTTGGTACCATCTTCCTTCCCTTCCCTTTATCCTTTAGATGAAAGTGGCAGATTTTTAAATGTTTCCTCTACGTTTCAAACCTTGTTTATTTATACAAAATAAATATTATCTTTCTATAAAAGGTAAAATATGTTTGTGTTTACCATTTTAGGGCTGCTGCTTAGACCACAGAGATACAGATTGTGAGGAATTTAGACTTCTCTTTTGAATTGTTCGCATCAACATGCTAAATGTTAGCTTTGTGATGCTAGCTGTTAGCCTTGTGTGCTATATAGCAAATGCATGCTAATGCCCAGTCTGGGAAGGTACAGTAATGCTCATATTTATTCATACCCTTTCATTAAAGAAGGAAAAAAAAAAACAGCTGCCTGTAAAATAAGCTGATGTTCACTAAAGTAATAATAAATACAAATTTTATGAGAATCATTACATTATTTTCTAATTCTGGTTCAATAGAAATACTTCTTTCAAAAATGCAAACAAATAAGATAATTTATGACATATTACATCAGTCATAAACTAATATTTTGTTGAACAACCCTTTAATGTTTCCGCTACATTCAGGTGTTTTCTGTTCCTCTCAGTCAGACTTCTGCACCTGTTGACAGGTATTTTGTCCCACTGTTCAACAGAAAATTGCTCTAATTTGTCCAGCACCAATTTGTTTGTTTTTCTTCTTTCTTCAACTCAATTAAATGAAAAAAACAGTGTCTTATATTACTAAGTTATATTTTTGCAAATAGTTATTGTTCCTGTTTTAAGTCTCCAGTTATTTGAGTGACTGTTGTAAATTCAGCCTTTTATTTTATGAAAGGGGATGAATACACATGAGCACAACTGTAGCTGTTCCACTTGTTGGGTTAGCCATGAGTTTCTAACTTTGGTTAAACAAGTGATCACATTTCCCAGCATCAGTTACCATTATCAGTTACAAGGTGACTTTGGCAAGAAAATGACAAACAATAAGTTCTCATTAATACTATTTTTGTCAACATCAAACTGCCTCTGGATGTCTTTTCCTGTGGTTACCATACATTTCTTTTAGGTTATTCCTATCTGAAATGTTGTCTCTATCTTTGTGTTTCTTTTTTTCTTTCTTTTAATATTGCAAATTATTTTGTAATAACATTTAATCCTTTTCAGACTCGCATGAAGCTTTTCCCCTCCAGGTAATATTAACAGCGTGGACATCATTTATACCTGGGCTATCTGTTAATGTGTCTTGTTGTAGCTGACAAATCTCGTTATACAAGACAGTGAATCAGAGAGTAAGACAAACACAGGAGGATCAACATACTACATGATACCCCACTCAGCAGCAACAGGATGACAATTACTATACAGGATGATGGAGGGGTTCTGTTTAGAGGTGCAATCTTTTGCTAGAAAATGTGTTTAATATTACAAAATAAATCATCTCAATGCCGCTGTGCCTGACAGGCTTTTCACATCCCCTTCCAACAACTCCTTTGTAGCCCTCTTTTCATGTCTTTTTTATCATTTTCTTTCCATTTCTCTCTAATTGGCCGTTCTGTCTTCACAACCCATTTCCACCTGCCTCTCGTTGTCCTAGCTTCTTTCTGATTATGTCAAATAGATCTTTCCTTTCAATTACACCCTTCGTCTCACCATCATCTCTCAGTTTCCATTCTTGCTTACTCTGTCCTGCCAATGGCTCTCCATTTGTAGACAGCAGTCTCTCCATGCCTTCCTTCTCTCTCTGGGCAGCAACAGTCTTGATGCAGTGTTGCATGTCGATGGCTATCGATTTCTTTCCTCTCTGCTTCTCTGTGCCAGCACCGCTATGCCAGGTCCACAGTACACTCAACACCAACATGTGTGACTGCTGAGGTGGTGAAGTGTAAGCAGGAATCATAGAGCTTCATCTCTGACTCTGTTTTTTATGTCAGGAATGAACCATTTTCCATATGAGCATATAAAAATACTTTAATATGACATCTCATCTTTTCCTCCAAACCTGATTGTCCCCTTCTTTCTTTGAGCAGAAACAACCCACTTCTGCCTGGAGAGAAATGAGCTGCCTGGTCAAAGACGGCTGGATTATACAACACAGCATCCTGTCCATAAGAACAAAAGAGCTGCAGATGGAGGGCAGTGGGAGAGAAGTGGGGTGATGCAGAGTCTTTGACAAAGAAGAGGTGCAGAGGGTGAGGATGGAGAGTGGAGAAGGCAGGGGAGAGACTGAGAAGAAGATGGAGTTAAAAGGTGCTACAGAGTTAACATCAATGAATCACTGCCTGCTTAATTGTGGGACAGCATGATTACAGCATTGTCCATAAGTCTGACAACCGCTGCACCAAAACTAAGAGGGAAAGAAGGACAAGCAATGATGTTTTCAACATGAAAGGGAGTTTTGTAAGTCACCGACACTGAAAATAGCCCAGGTACGAGATGGAACAACACCAACTCTTGTATAATTTCATGGAAGTGTAGCCGATAATGCAGAATTTAAAAAGTAAACCTACTTACAGAGAGTATTTTATTGGTTTAAGCCCATGGTTTCATTGTTTTAACATTTTCATGATTTAATGCTCCAAACACTCACTAGACACTTTATTAGGTATCTTTCCATTGCATGTCAGCATACGTGTCTGATTAGCCAAAGGCAACATGAAGTCAAATGTGTTGTGTGCTAAAACCAAGCGGCAACCTCTGGTGGTTAAAAGTGAAGCCTATGCAGAAGTGCACAAAACTGCAGTTCCCACTTCATCCACTAGGGGCTGCAAAACAGAGCAAATCTCCATAGACTCCCATGTTAAAAAGACCAACTTCACAGCAGAAATAAACATGTTTACAGCCTGGTTCAAAAATCCATTTTCAGTTTAATAGGTCAGGTCTACCTTCATGACAACTGTAGGGGGAGTGAATTTTTTTCTAACTCGCCCGTTTAAAAGTAATTTAATCTCGAAGTTTGGCAAATTTAGGGGTGTGTCCTTTTGATTGACAGGTACCAATCTCCGGCTTCAAGTAAGAAGAACCGAGAACCACCGCGGTTTTTAGCCGGTTAACAACGTGACTTAACTTTAGCCCGCTTACCTCCATTAGCTGCGTAGCTCCCGTTATCTCAGGCTTAGCTAGGTTACCTCTTAGCAATAGAAAGCTTGGAGTTCACTCGATGTTAATCATCCACCATGACGCTCACGGCTGCCCTCTCAGCTCCACCTCTTTGCGTATATTTGTATTTTCCGGGCAAGAAGACGCGCATGATGCTGCCAACATGGCGACGGTAGGAACCGCCCACTGAGCTTCAATTCAGCTCTATAGAAACCTATTGGTGATGTCACAGAGGCTACGTCCATCTCTATATATACAGTCTATGGTTAAAACACACAGCAGCAGCAGCAGAAGACCACAGCGGGTTCCCTCCTGTCAGTAAGAACAGGAAACTGAGGCTACAATTCACACAGACTCACCAGAACTGGACAATAGAAGATGGAGAAACTGGTCTGACGAGTCTCCAGTTCAGCTCCACATTCACATGGCAGGATCAGTTTGGTGGCAGACCAGAGCATCATCTGCTCCATTCTGTTGTTCGTTAAATCAGTGATATGAGGTGTCCTTAGTGAGTTTAACTTTAATCTGACAACATGAGTATTGGCTGCCATTCAGAATCAAGAGTTTCATTCTTCAGACTGAGAGGATGTTGAAATCGCTGAATGATGGATTACACTTATTTTTCTAGACAAAAATCAAGTCAAAATGCAGAAACAGTGTGAAAAACGCCACCTCTTACTGCTCTCTGCACTTTATTAAATGATTATTATTAGGATGAGTGACAATTTCCTGCTCTTCAGTATTCAGCAGTTCGTGAGCACAATGCCTTAAAAAAGGAACTGTTGCTGCCTGTCAGTCTGAGAAGAATCATGAGACCATTTCCAAACTATAATTAAGATTACTTATTAGTGGAAAACATTCAAGATGGCTGCCAGTCTGCTTAAAAAGAGATGTCCAAATAGATTCACCCGAAGGCCAAATCATGCAACGCTCAGAGAAGCCACAAAACACCCAAAGAGCTACATCTCTGACTCTCCAGGCCTCAGTTAGCTTGTTAAATGTTAAAGTTCATGACAGTACGATTAGAAAAGGACAGAAGAAGCCTGGCTTGTGCAGGAGAAAACCTCTTCTCTGTAAAAGCAACATGACACAGCTTAGCTGTGTAAAGCTGCATCTGAATAAATGACAACACCTCTGGAACAATGTGTCACGATGCATGGAGATGTAGGGGACCCAAATGCAGGACAGGGAGGCAGGGGGAGGAATAAGATGCAATCATCAAAATAAACTGGACGGAAGACAGGATGGAGACATCGCAGGTGACTACAGACAATCAACCAACACTGCCCTCCCCTGCCAGATTGTCTGCAAACTGGTCTTTTTAAGGCTTGAGGATCTGGATCCTGCCTTAGATTGTGACCTCAGTTCTCACTCCTTGGACACCGTTGACTCTTCCTGCTTGTCCATTACCCCGACATCAGTCATTACCTTGTTTAATCTCTGCTGATGTCCCTGCCATCTGACTACACGTCACCCATCCTTCAATGTACCAACTCGCTTCCAGACTCTGGCTACAAATATCACTTCCCTGTTGCTGCAGCATCTCGTGACCAATTCCCGTTTCTTCACAACACCTCTCTACATGACCCCCCCATAGAATATGATGGAAATTCTAATCTGATTGAAGACTCTTCTGAGAATCACCTTCCTGACAACACTGCTAGCATTCAAAGTTCCTGATTGCCAGCCCTGTGCACCCGTTAAACCAATTAAAAACATATCCTTTTATTCTCTTGTTACTGGCGCCTTGTGAGTCCATCAGACAGTCGGTACACTATATCTGCATCAACTGTTTTTCCATGGCTTCGTCTGTATACAGTCAGCAAGCAGCTCTGTGGCCTTTCACGCTGTTTGTGAACTTTATTTAAAGAATATTAGGAGGATGAACTGCTGCACAGTCACATCCAGCCTGCAAGCTTGGCTAAAATTGACTCATGAAACAGGGACTATCCAAACACAACATTAAATCGACAACAGACTGAATCAAAATGAAAAGTCAAGGCGCCAACATCATCCAAAGTGCAAAGTAACATCGTAAAGAGTGGACCGAAATCAACAAAGTGGGACTGATAAAATCCAGGGAAAGCAGTTCTACAAGTTGCTGAATCACATATTTCAGGTTATAGTTACTTTTTTAGTGTTGTGATCAAGGGGCAACCTCTGGCGGTAGTCCTGAAGTGCATAAAACTGCAGTTTCCCCTTCATCCACTAGGGGCTCCAAAACAGAGCAAAGCCCCATAGACTCCCATGTTAAAAAGACCAACTTCACAGCAGAAATAAACATGTTTACAGCCTGGTTCAAAAATCCATGTTAGGTTTAATACGTCAGGGTTACCTTCATGACAACTGTGGGGGGGGAGTGAATTTTTTTCTAACTCGCCAGTTTAATAGTAATTTAATCTCGAAATTTGACATATTTAGGGGCGTGTCCTTTTGATTGACAGGTAACTGATGTCCCGCTTCAAGTCAGAAGAACGCAGAACAACCATGGTTTTTAGCCGGTTAACAACATGACTTAGCTTTAGCCCGCTTACCTCCGTTAGCTGGTTAGCTCCCATTATCTCGGGGTTAGCTTGGTTAGCTCTTAGCTACAGAAAGCTCAGAGTTCGCTTGATGTCATCATCCACCATGATGCTTACAGCCCCCCTCTAAGCTCTACCTCTTTGTCCATATTTGTATTTTCCGGGTGAGACGGCACGCATGCCCCTGCCAAGATGGTGATGGTAGGAACCGCCCACCGAGCTTCAATTCAGCTCTTCAGAAACCTACAGGTGACGTCACAGAGGCTCCGCCCATCTTTTTTATATAGAATCTATGGTTGTGATACATAAAATGTTTGAACTTAAAGAAGACATACTTTCATATTCACATGCATGATGCTGATGATGAGTTACATTTTGAAATGGGTCAATGGGGCAGAAATTAGCAGCGAGTGAACAGCTGCATTTTAATTACACCTAGAATCACGCAGAAACCAAATGTCGCAAAAAAAAAAAAAAAAAAAAAAAAAAAAAGGAAACACCTACATTTTGAAAAAAAGCCTCAAATATCGCTAAAAAGTTTTTTACACTCTCATGAGGTATTTCAGATGTTCAATACAGAAATAAATCATAAAAGTGTAATGGAAACACTTTGTTTGCATTTACGTGTCCCTGGACGTGACGTGGGAAGTTGTGACCAGTTCATTTCCAGTAAAGATGGCACGGTATGTAACAAATAACGGAAATTTCAGAGTTTTATAAAAGGAAATGGTTCTCCACAGCAAGTAGAAAGCCACAAAAAAAGGCTACGTAGCTAGCTTGCATAAGTTGCAATTCTCATTAAATCTCATCAACCAGACAAGATTTTCAAGACCTGAGGCTTATACGCTAACCGCTGTGTCATGGAAACACCTGCAAATCGCAGTTGTTTGTTGAAACCTACCAATGTTGCTTTTATTTTGCAAAAAACTGATATGGAAACTATAAAAGAGTCTCAAGCCAAAAAGAAGAATAAAAAACAGACGAGGACGTCAGATACACGATGAGACTTGAAACAAAGCGATAGCTTGAAGAAGATGAGGAGAGCAAAAGGAGAGTCTAGTCCAGGACTGGTGCTCTTAGCTCCTCCATCATCTCTGCCATTGCTCTGAGCCAGCTGATGAGGATGATTCATATCGCAGAGCTTTTCGGTTTGCATTACTGCTAATCGGGCGTGTGTGCGCCTGCATTACTCATGTTGTGGGGACATCAATCTGTTTACAAGTTTGGTTGACTTGCCTCCATTTCAGGGAGAAAAAAACAAGCCGTCCTACAAGTAAATCCACTGGTGTTGGCATGGAGACCGCTTTAAAGTTAGTGTTGGACTTCAGTGAATGAAATGGATGAAAGTGAATGTGATGCCCCCTGATGTGATGGAAACACAGTGTGTACGTGTGTGTGGCTGTGAGAGTGTGTGTTGGGCTTTAGGCTAGCTGATGAAACGAGGTCACAGGATGGCAGTGAGTGGCTCCGTCCACAAAGCACAGTGAGTCACTGGTGTATTTATCTGCTACTAACTAATCACAGGTAGCCCAATGACACATCAGATACAGCAGCACATGTGACAAGAGTAATGAGGGCACATTAGCCCGGTGTCACACAAATACACACCAGACACACACACACACACACACACATATCCTGGCTTTCCTGTAACATCAGGCAGATTCCACTTTCTCCCAGCTGTGGAGCAGAAACCTCACCTCTGACCTCTGTGCTTCCTCACATGTCTGCAGGAAGCGAGACAAAAACTTACAAACGCAGCCTTTGAGCAACATAAAAACACCCCCCCCCCCACACACACAGCAGAAAGTCAGGGAAAGAGCCAGCTCATCCTTGAACCAGTTTCCTTCACTTTGCTCCAAGAAAGAGAATTGCAGCAATTATCCCGTGACTGTTTCACCTCTCAGGGTTTCTCCTGGTGTTCCACAAGGAAATACCCTGCTGTTCTGTTCTGGGACACACACACACACACACACACACACACACACACACACACACACACACACACACACACACACACACACACACAGAGAGACAGGCTGTCCTGTGCTGCGCTGCTGTCTGAATCTGGGTTAGTTATTTCAGTGGGTGTGTTTAACTGAGCTGAGAGCAAAAGCCAGGCTAAAAACAGTGCACAGTAAGGTTATTCTGGAGTGTAAAGTTTGATTTGAGTCATTTTCCTTCCTGAAAAACAACCCCACCCCCCACCTCTCCTTTGCAGACAGAGCAAACACTCTACTTTCAGGAATTAGTAAAATCTGCACGTTAGCGCCTGCCGTCGCCCGCTGACAACATTCTGCAGTGAGTCGAAAACTTTATGCTTCTGTTTCAAAGAGCTGATCTGAGATGCTAAAAGAAAAACATACCGCGGTTTTTACATGAATCCAGAGTTCTGCTGTTCCTGTTTCCAGGGAGACGGCTTTCATCTGACTATTTTACTGTCAGATGAAGAAATATGAAGTGTGTGTAAACCGGGATCAGATACTTTTATCCCTCTTAAACTGAATGTAGAATGTTTTTACAAGAAGACCAGGATTCACTGCAGCTCCAACATGATTAGAACACAAACATCCCTTTCACACATTCATTAAAAGAGACACATATCTCTTCAATAAAGAATGGGTTAGAAATCGTCAACTGGATCAAATGAATGTCCATGTCAGTCAACATTGAATACTCCACAGCTTCCTTTAGCTACCTTTAATTTCAGCTGAAAGCCCATTTCTGCTTCCTTATGTACATAAATGGAGATGTCTGTCATACGTCGCCACATTCGTACTCCCATGCATCGTTTACTTTACTGCAGTTGACAAGTTAGTTGAGTTCATCAACTAGGGGGCAGTGCTGAGTTCAGTGTACACTTGTGTGTTTTCACCAAGCGGCAACCTCCGGTGGTTAAAAGTGAAGCCTATGCAGAAGTGCATAAAACTGCAGTTCCTCCTTCATCCACTAGGGGCTGCAAAACAGAGCAAATCCCCATAGACTCCCATGTTAAAAAGACCAACTTCACGGCAGAAATAAACATCTTCACCAGAAAAGAACTGGTCACATGATCCTCTACGCCACAGCCGGGGACGACGGGTAAATCCAGAAAAAGAGCTTCCATTACATCCTTGCCGTAAATTTCTTTATGAAAACATCTGAAAAACCACCTCATGAAAGTGTAAAAACTTTTTATTGATATCTGAGAGGTTTTTCGAAATACAGGTGTTTCCATTCATGTTTTTTATTAAGGTATTTAGTTTCAGGCAATTTTAGAGGAAAAGGAAATTCAGCTACTGACGAGGAAATAATAACAAATATAAATGATAAAATATTATAAAAGCAACTCTATATCCACATGGTAGTTAATCTGACCCCATGCAGCATCCTGCAGTCTGGAACATCCTTGTAGTGAAAGAGGTGCATTGTATGTTCATGTCTCTTTAAATACTGAAGCCTCCACAGTTTATCATCTAAATCCCTCCCTGCTGCGTCTGAACACATCCAGCTTTATTTTGGGGTGCAGTGTGCTGACGGAGCGTCTGATGAAATAAAACCTCCAGGTGAGTCTGAAGCTTGGTCAGACATTAACCAGGAGTTAGATAACAGCCTCGATCTCCTAAAAAAAAACTAAATATTATAACAAAAAGCCACAGTTGTAGTAAATGTTAATGATCAAATGCTACTTTCAGCCGCTGGTTGTGGCAATCGCAGGTCACTTGGATGTTTATGGAGTGACTTTCTTGCAATTGAACCAGCAGATTTGGTGTCTAGTCTACTGCAGTGGTGGTTTTAGAAAGAACAGCAACAGAATTAAATCCTTTACTTGGTCTTGAGTAAAATAGATTAAAAAAAAAAAAAAAAAAAAAAAAAGTTAAATTTACTCCAGACAGAAATGACTGAAGACATGGTCTCCAGCAGGGATCCTCTATCCTGGTCCTCAAGGCCCAGTGTCCTGCAGGTTTTCCTAGCACCCCTGCTGGAACACACCAGACTCAGACAAGCTCTGCAGACGTCTACTAAACACACAGCGATTTGAATCAGGTGTGTTGCAGCCTGGAAAACCTGCAGGACGACAGTTCTCGAGGACCTGGATCCCTGGCCTACAACACAGGTGTCAAAGTCTAGTCCTCTAGGGCCGGTATCCTGCAGGTTTTTGTTGTTTCCCTGCACCAACACATCTGATTCAAATCCAATGGATCCAGCAGCTTCTTGTCAACCCGTTTATGAGTTTTGGTCAGGTGTGTTGGAGCAGGAAGACAACTAAAACCTGCAGGATACCGGCCCTCGAGGACTGGTCTTTGACACCTGTGGTCTACGGTATCTTGCTATTTATTTCAAATGGACTGAATGTTTTATAAATAAGAAAAAAAAACGTGGAAAAAAACATAAGCATGAACAGAAAACAGAATAAATCCTGAAGTTGTTCAAACATGTCGGCGCCCAAATTCTTACAGAATATTCCTGAATATGTGTACAAATAAAGATTTTCACCAATGCAACAATCATCATAAAAGTTCATCAGCAGGGACCATTATTCTTTTATTACTGCACAAAGGAACTGAAAAAGAATGTTTTTCTTTTTGTTTTTCTGAGTGTAAACGTTAAAATGTGCTTCATATTTTGTTTTTCCTCTGCTTTTATGACTTGTACAGTTCAGTAAGTTCAATTTCTTGCCTGCATGAAAAGACATCCTACTTAAATAAGGACAGTCTTTCTGTCCCTGAAAATGATTCAAGGGCATCTTTGAGCATGAGCTCCTACTCTCTAAATATCTGACCGAATCCTCCTCAGCACACAAAACCTGAGCTTCTACATCCTCAAAACCTCCCAGTCACACATGTCTTATTCTCTGCAGAATTTATCTCCAGAAACTTCCTGATTTTAACTTGTGGTCCAGTCAGCTTTGATCAGACATGTTTCCATCTTTCACCCAGTAAACCTTAACAGCTGGACAGTTCAATCCCACATAATTATCATTACAATCAGTCACCTCAGATCATTTTATCAGAAGGTTTACATTCTTTTCTTATATGACCTAAACTAAAATGAAACCTAAACACAGTCTCTGTTTGCAGCACGCTTTTAGAGGAACAGTGTTTATATTAACCCTAAAAACGACAGAATCATCTCAGGAGGATTATGCAAAAAGGAAAAGGCCAACGATCAGAATATGAGAAATGAAGTGAGTGATGTCTTCTTCAGCTTCTCTGCCATTGTTCTGTGTGTGACTTATCAACAGTGTGAGCTCAGCAGAAGACTGTCATCTGGACTAAGAGGATTGGATCTTTACTTATTCAGCTCATCTTGCATGTGAACAAATACATTCAGCAGCTGTATTCACATGTCACGCAAGTAAGCTTATAAGGATATAAGAGAGAGCTTGTTTTGTGTCATAGACTAGATTTATTTCTGGGCATTGTTGAGATGATATGGAAATTTCCTGTTGTTTGAACATTTGATACATGATTTTTACATCTCTTAGTTTATGCTGCAGGAATCAGGTGCTTTATGTGCACACACACACACACACACACACACACACACACACACACACACACACACACACACACACACACACACTGTTGTTATGACCATGAGGTCATAGTCCAACCCATTATTGATCTCCTCCAACGTCATCTGCTAATCAGAAAGTAAACCTCTTAAAGACATCCGCTTCATTCGCCGCCTCATCCTGCTTTCACTCTGCAGCTGTTTATCCAAAGTGGTTTTGGTCTGTTGTACAAACGCAACGGTGGAACAAATGAAACCTGAAAGAAACAAGACTCAAATGACTGTAGGTGCTTCACGTGTAATTTAGAACAAGTATTTTCTCTGACTGGGTTGCAAGCAGGAGGATGCGATTTGTAGTCATGCTGTTCAGATCAAGTCTATAAAAAAGCCGCCGTATTAGTATGGAATCAGATTTGTTTCATAATCTCCGAGGAAAACTTTTTAAAACTCAAGCAAGAAACAACAATTAGAACCAAAACTTTCTCAAACTTAAGTAAAATAAATGATCTCAAAATAAAAAATCAATCATCATGAAAACGATTAGGCTTTTATTTAGTTATATTGAGTAGTTTTGTTCGCAGTTTCCTCTTCCTCTTTCTTTCCTCTCTCTATTTGGTTGCGCTTCACAGTCTTTGGTTTTGATTCTCGATTGTTTGGTTTCATTTCTGACACAAACCTTTCATGGGCGGGCTCTTTCAGGGGCGCATTCCGATTGGCTGGTGAGTTTTTGAATGATTTGTTGCTTGGAGATTATGAAACAAATCTGATTCCATATATTAGCTGGTCTGAGCAAGCTTAGCATAAAACATTACTTTAAAAACCCTGTCTTCATCCTTCATCTTTTTAAAGCCCATTACACATTCTGGGTTTGCACGATGGTGTAGTGGTCAGCAGCAGTGATCTTTCTGTGTGGAGTTAGCATGTTCTCCCTGTGTATGTGTGGGTTCTCTCTGGGTACTCCAGCTTCCTCCCACCATCCAAAGATGTGCATGTTAGGTTAATTGGTTACTTTAAATCGTCCCTGAGAGTGAGTCTGAGCGTGAATGGTTATTTGTCTCTCAGTGTCAGCAGTGTGGTTAACTGGTGACCTGTACAGGTTGTACCTGCCTCTCGCCCAGTGATTGCTGGGATGGGCTCCAGCTTGCCCACCGCCTTTAATTGGACTAAGCGGTTCAGAAAATGATGATGATGCACATCTCTCTGTCCATTTGCAGCAGTCACAATAACAGTTACCTTATATTTGCCTGGTCCAAAACAATTTCACTGCTGCATGTCACACATTTACAATGTTTTACAAAAACTGAAAGATGTTACAGAGATGTAAAGTGGGTGAAAACCATATTCATATGACAAATCCCAGTTTATACATGTTCTAATGTGTTTTTTGCACATGCTAGTGTTAGTCATGGTGTTCCTCAGGGTTTTGGCGAACTAGAACCAAATCTATTCCATCCAACGCTTCACTGAGCCACATCATAGGAGAAACATGAACCCTATTATATATCAATTTATGAACTCAAAGAAACTGATCAGTTTCTGACATAATAAATACCTATGTTACCTGTTTTGTACTGGTTTTCTTTCAGTCAGAACCAAAGTCACTGTTTTTTATCCGTCTCCAGTCCTCGAGGGCCGGTATCCGGTAGGTTTTTGTTGTTTCCCTCTACCAGCGCAGCTGATTCGAATCAAATGCATCCAGCAGCGTCTTGCCAACCTGTTTTTAAGTTTTGGTCAGGTGTGTTGGAGCAGGGAGACAACAAAAACCTTCAGGATACCGGCCCTCGAGGACTGCAGTTCGACACCTGTGCCTTAAAGCAACAAAAAAGTATCCCTTCAATACAATCATATAGAAGAAGTGGGTGCAAAGCGTGGGGCAAAGTGGGAAAACAAAGAAAAAATTGCAATTAACCACTTAAGTACAGACAGTTCACCATGTTAATGCAACTATGTGAACAGGAACCTAAAATGACTTTTGCAGATAATAAATCGCACATTGCCTGAGAGTGTGTGGACCTTCACACACTCACCAGCAGGGAAACCCTGAACTTTACAGCTGGTCTAACCCTGTTGGCTAAAGGTTTCTCATGCAAGTTGTAATACCTGTGTCTGGGATAAAAATCCAACCAACCTGTTAGATTTTCTTAGTAAAGTATTTGTAAAGAAGCCGTCGCAATGGGAGGAAAAAAGGAAGCTAGGGTTGTGTTTTTAAGTGAGCTAATCATGGACCGGTTCAAGCTCAGGTTTGACATTCCTGTTTCTTTCAGTTTCATCACACAGACTGATCCTGGTGGGGACTTAAGCAGCCTCTTTGCTCAGATTGCTTCCACTCTGGGTGGATTTTCAGAGCTTTTCTGTTAAAACACCAACGTAGTCGTTGGAGAACAGAATGGTTTCCATGTTATCCTCCGATTTTTCTTGGCTCAGGAAAACTACATTTCTGCAGATGTGCATTAACTCTGGGATGGGATCTCAGTGACACTGTTGGCCGTGCTGTCTTTGTCTTTATATCTACTAGTTGGTCTGTAGATTTACTTCATTCAAAATATTCAGATAAACACTCATATTTGTGCTATAAACCCAGTTTAAAGCTAGCACCTCTGACACTACCAGTGCTACTGTAACCATAACCTTGTTCTTTGGTCTGGAACCATAATGAGTCGAGGCCCTACTTCAATTCAATTCAATTCAGCTTTATTTGTATAGCACCACTTCACAACAGTGTTGTCACAGGGTACTTTACATTCACATCATTTCAAGCCAATTCATACAGATCCTATAATAGAAACTAACTGATTGCATCGAATCATGACTTGGATCCAATCCCCCATCCTGAGCTGCACACGGCGACAGTGGGAAGGAAAAATCTCCCCTTTAACAGGAAGAAAACCTCTGTCAGAACCCAGCTCAGGGAGGGCAGCCATCTGCCTAGACTGGTTGGAGTGGAGAAGACACTTAGATTAGAATATCAGTGTACTTCCATGTCTTCAAGTCTCAGGGCCGTGAATTTATTTTTACCTTAAATCCAGAGGTGAGAAGCAACAACTGTTGCTCCGTGTTTCTGTAATACTCTGAGTCGCAGTGAAGAAGGTCAGAATACGACCATTAACATCCCAACCTCAACCAAGCTGCACAGTTAGCAGTTATAATGAATGAAGGCTCCCATTTCCTGTGTGCAGGGCAGCTTCATCAGGCTGGAACAGCTCCAGACAAACTCTCTTCACTCGTCCTTTCACTTGTACCACAACCTTCTTAACTCCAGCTTCCCTTTCACCTTAATCCTGCTTTTAATCTGTCATTGATATACATTGTAACGTGGACTGGAGCCATCCACAAGTGTTTACAGGCAGAGCACTTCTCCCCTGCAATCCAGACATACGGAGCCATTAGTGGGGGTGGACTTTTAACAGATGTGAAGGAAGGGAGGGGATGATCATGTGATGTTAAAGCCTGCGAAGCGGCAGCATTAAGAGTATTAGTGAGAGTCCTGTAACCTCTGCGTTGAATAACAAAGTCAGCTTCCAGGCCGACATGAATGGGCTTTTTTTTAATGGGCCAGGATGTAGAAGATACCCGATGTTAGATGAAACTTAACGAGTTGTTTTGAGTTAAAGAGCATTGGGCTATATTTGTGATAGAGCCACATTGCTCTCGTAGCTTCTGATGACACAATAATGACAGGTTCAGGCAAAAAGAGTTACAGCTTTTGTCTGCAGCGCCAAATAAACAGAAAAAAGGCTGAGAAACAGTAAAATTACAACTTCCTCTTTGCTACAGACTCATCTGTCTAAATCTTGCTTGTATCATGCCATTTCTTTTTGCTCCTAATGAAATCAATAAAACCATCTTAAAATCTCATATTTCTACCAATTTCTGATTTGAAACTAGCAGGACACATCTATCCATTAATTCTGTTCAAAATGTGGTTTTTGTTGCTGAAATGAGCAAAGTCTTCCCTGAAAGAGAAAAAAAAAGTAAAAAATAGTTGCTGCTGTTCAGTGCTTAATGGTGCCTTAACAGATTTAAACACGCTGGCTTTTAAAAACTAGAAGGTCCCTGTTTCCCCAGAGGTCACAGCTTCCCCTGATTCCTGGTGGGAAATTCCCATTTTTATTTGTCAACCTACATTTTTCTTTTTAAAATAATTTTAATCCATCAGAGCCCAGCGTGACATATCTGATACATACGGTAAAACATTTGTTCCAAGTCCATTTTAACACAGTTTGATACTGGTCTGCTGCCCGATAAGGAAACCAAAAGATAAAGGATTACAGGACTAAGAGAATTTTTACAGTACTGGTGATAAATGGGAAATATCCCTAAAAAATACAATAAATAAATACATCATATTTCAAAAAAGTTTAGTTTTCTTATCATTTTTTTCATGTGTAGGGTCTTAAAGACACTCCAGAACTTTTGCCACGTTTCCAGTGATGCAACCCCAATCGATGACAAATGACATCCATCTTGCATCCTACCTGACTTGCGAATACTAGTCTGTCCAGTCAGTTTTAAACAATCTTACAATGACATTTGTTTAGTCCTTTTCTCTCTTTAATCTTTAACGTTCATAGCAGCCAGTGTGTTTCTATCCGTTTTCTAGCATGTGAAGCTAAAATCTCTGCTGCAGCATCCCGGATGTAAAAGTTGTAAAATCCGGTTTCTAAGCTTCGGGATGCTGCTCCAGAAATGCACATCATTGTGTTGCGATCTATCAAGCCCTGAATGCAGAGTTTTAAGGTCAGAAAGTTACGTAATGCGTCTTTAAAGGGATGTTAGACAGTGGCGTTATTACATGAATATTATATTAATGCAGTCATACGTAACGCTGATCAAAAGTTGCAGTAGTAGTGTGTGGTGTGTTAAAGTTATACACATGAAAAGTCCTCGACCTTTAATCTTAGGCAGTACTCTCTGATTTGAGATCTACAAAAACACAGAATGGTGAAGAAAACAGCAGGACTCCATGTAAAGACCTGCTCCGGGTATCCAGTTATCTGAAGCATTGTAATCTTTCCAGAAGCTGCAGCTCCCAGTAACCGTCCAGGCAACCAGCTGCTGAGTTGCTCTGGAGAAACTGGACAGAGTAGCGTGTTGGCTATCCGATTTTTTCATTTGTGTTCTGTGCACAAATCAGAAAACAACAGTTTATTATTGGATTTTTATTTTTTAATTTAGACATAAGAAATGGAATAATAATAAAAAGTGTTTTTTTTCCTTTTTTTTAATTTCTTTTTTGCTTTTTAACATTTCTGTTTCAAAAGAAAAAAACAACTTTATATCAGTTAATTGGACCAGTTAACTGTGGATTTTATCATTTAGGTTTAGGGAATTAAAACATAAAAACAACCTGGAATGGATTTTGCTTCCTTGCGCAATTTGTCCAATTTTTGTTCTGAGAACAACATTTTAAAAATAACTTCTTTTTATTTATTTTGTTATTATAGTTTTGGGGGGAAAAAAAGTAGTAAAAACCTTTTTTTTTCTGATTGTTTTTAGTTTTATTTCACAGGAAAACAAACTGCCTAAAAGTATGATGGATCTCCCATCGAGTTAAATTTAACTCTTTTCAACAAAACTTGCCACAGTCACCACGGCGACCATCATGTTATATTTTAGCCAATACAACAAAACAAAATACAGGAAGGAAGGAAGGAAGGAAGGAAGGAAGGAAGAAAGAAAGAAAGAAAGAAAGAAAGAAAGACAGACTCAGACATGGCGTTCCTACCTGGACAGAGCGATCTCCGCTTTCTGCCGAGCGATGTCTGCCGCCTTCTGAGCTCCCTCCACGGCTCGGTCCACCTTCTCCCTGATCTTGCTGGCCCTGAGGGGGATCAGGTTCTTCCTCTTGCCGCTCACCAAGATGTTCTGCTTGTACTTCCCTTCCTCTTTTGTGCCATCGGGAAACGCGGTGCAGCCGTAGCCATGCCGTTTGTTACTGAGCCACTCGCCCTCGTACTGAAGCCCGTCGGACCGCCGACTCACGCCGAATCCAGTTCGCTTGTCGTTCTTCCATTCCCCGCAGTAGGTCTCTGTCGCCGTGGCGTCCACATCATCGTCTGCAACAGCCAGCTCCGCGTCTGCATCTCCCAGGCTGGAAAGATGAAAGTTCACGTTAAGTCTCACACTTGTTTTTGGCTCAAACTGACCTGGTAAGTGTTCTTCCACACAGCGACGTCTTCAGATGGTGCTGCGCTCATTTTACCTAAAATATAGTCTGGAGCGAAGGGAGCTCAGGTTTCCCCATCAGACTTTCCTGTTTATATAACGGAACACTGAACTCAAGCAGGCGACCTTCTGACAACCTTCCTGTTGAGGGTGCGATGCATTTTTCTGACTTTGTTGGAAGAAGTGGTTCACACTGCATGTTATTAGCTGCTGTGTTTATATTACCTGTAGAATTATGCAAAACCTAAACACCGAAATAAAAACTGCAAATGGAAAGTTTTAAAAAACATTTTTAGCCGTTATGAGGTTTTTTTTTGCAGACATGTCGACATAGAAGTTTATCACTAAAGTGTATGAAAACACCACTGGACATGACGAAAGGGGTCACATGACCCGTTCATTTCAGGTAAAGATGGCTGCTTGATGATGTCTTTGGTCTTCTGATGAGGACTCACGGTTGAGATTGTACGAGAATTACGGTTTATGCACGAAACAACATTAAATTGAAACACCAGCAAATCAAATTTGTACTTTGTGAAATTTTCAAAATTTCACTGTAATTTTCTGAAAAAACAGAAAACGACTAATGAGACCGTAGCTTTTATTGCATTTTATTTATTTGTTGTTTGAATAAACTTTAATAATTTAATTTGAATGTATTTTAAAAATCTGTTGTTTGTGTATCCAGTGGTTTTATTTGTGTCTGAAGTACTTGTAATATTGGTTCAGAAAACTTCTATATAAGAAAACTTTCGGTAGTCAGGATTGGTTCCTTCTACTAAGTTCATGCGAGCTTTCTAACCTCTCAGAAAGTTTGCCTGTGATTTGTCTTGAAAAAACATGAAAACAACATCTTGTACAATTTTTGCACAGTTTTTCAAGATGTTTATAGAAAAAATTTACATCTTAATCAGGTTTCCATGTTTTTAGTTTTGGATATTCTGCCTTTTAATAGGTTTGTATTTCCAAGTTATATCAGCATTATGTGTAATCTGCACCAGCCACTGATTTTATTCCCCCAAAAAGCTCTTTCATGCATGTTTAAAGCAGTCAAATAGAAAAAGAAGACCTAGAAGGTTCTCTTATTAGCCTTGCCGATACTTGATAAGCTGCTGTCAGGCACTTCGCCAACTTTGAAAATGAGACTCCTGGATGCAGCATGCTTTTAATTTGACAGCTGATTCCCATTAAAGCCTAAAATGCTGATGTTCATAAAAGAAATCAAATGGGGAAGACGATTTTTAACAAGCAGCAAGCCAGTTGAGCTGTTAACATTTTATTGTTTGACCCAAAGTCCGTTTAGGTTTGTGTGCCAATCCATTTCAGCCAGTTAAGTAGAGCAGGTGTTTGTTGTTTCCTGGAATCTATGTTGTTCGGATGAAGGGCAGTTAACCTTCGTACTGCGTCATCTCGTCACTGCAGGGTACGCCAGTCTCTGCTGAACACGTACCAATGTCACATCACATGCACGTTCCTAAAAAACTGACTTTTAAAGGAAAATACACAATAATATTCTCCAGATGACGTGCAACTTTTTCAAAGTTTAGCTCGAGCAGGATCGCAGGATGAACTTTAATTTGTTGGCCCGTCCAGAATAAAACTCTCCACTGTGTGAGAAAACTTTGATACAACTCACAAAATTTATCATTTCAACAAAAAAAAGGCAAAAAAACCCAAAAATGTTTTAAAATGAATTTCAAACACGCCAAAATTTTCTTTTTGCACACTACAACACATCCTGTATGATATAAAGCAATCATTTCCCAACTAAAACATGCTTAGTAACAGCTACGATGGAGGAGAGATGGTGGATGGAGGTGTTAAACATCAGATTGTCCTCCTGAAAAACCAGGTTTCCAACCTGATATTGCTGAGGGTTTCTACTGTGTGGCAAAGTTGGTTAAATTCCACGGCCATTTCTTTACCTTCTACTTGTACACTTCATTGTCTTAAACACATTTCCTTGTAAGACTGAGGGGTCTTATCAAATGTCAGGTCACCTTGTGGATCTTATGGTAGCCAGTTCCTCTAGTTTTCCCTTTTCATTATTTAAATGTAAATGTACATTTTGGACTTTTTGCGCAGCTGTGCCAACAGAGTTTCTTGCTGACGTCTTAAACTTTGTTAAATTTATCACAAAACCCTCAAAATATGAACTGTAAATTATTTTCTTTTAAATACACCATGTAACTTTCCAACGCTGCTCAGCAGCATCACGAGGAAACTGCTTTCTACAACTTCAGCATCCAGGACGTGGCGTGACGTTGATGCCAACTTTTGCTTTACACCCTTGTCACACATCAAAAAAACGTATTTTGAACACATCGTGGCTGAATACGCTGAGAAAATGGAGGAAGAGCGGAAAAGAAGGTGAGAAAGAGATGAGATAAGACAGAAATCAATATCAGACTGACTTTTACTGGCTAGAGAGAACTCAGAGGACAGGCGGGTGCAAGGCGGACGGTGACTGAGAATAAAAATGATATGTAAATAAAAATAGTGTTGTAAAAACATAAATTAATAGGCTGTTAAATACTATTAAAATGTCAAATTTGATTAAAGTTTTTATATTCGTTTAAAAGAAAAACTGCAGTATGTTTGGTGCATTTTACTTCAAACTGGTAAAGTATTTAAAAAGTGACGTTTGACCGCTTCAGCAGTGTGGTGTGATGTGATTTTTGCAACACACAGAGCATATGTCACTACAAAAGATAAATGATACTCAATGATTCACAGATAAAAAATAGTTTTTATTGATTATTTCTACATTAGCCGCATTCAGGAACATTACTGGCTGAGTTGTGGTTATTAATATTGATTGTGGGTTTCATTTAATCCTTCTGGTTTTTGCAAACATGATTTGTCACCAGCAGTCGCCATGTTGTGTCCTGACCTGTGCTAAGCTTTGCTCGACCCCCCCTCCCACATTACCTGATGGTAGAGTTGATATCAGAAGCAGCAGAGGACACAGTGCTCATCCCGGCCTCGCTCCTGAATGAGCTCTGTTTAGACCTCTGCGAGGCCAGAGAGCTCCTGGATTCCGACTTCCTCAGCTTGAGACCAGACAGGATAGATCTCCGAAACAGCCCGCCTTTCCTCTTCCCCTTCAGCAGCTCAGCCTCGCTGTGCGCCGTCAGCACGAACCCTCCACGGGACACTGCGGGGCTGCTGCCGCTGCTGCCCGTGCTGCACATGGAGACACTTGTGGTGAGGGTGCCAGGAACTGCAGGAGGACCAGGAACCACTGCTCCCGTCCGGTCCAGCAACGCCGTACCATTGCTGTGCTCTGAACCGGAACGGAGGGAGTTTATGGAGGTACGCAGGGGGGAGCGGATGACGGCCGCCATGCCATACGGGACGCTCTGACGGACTCCGTAGCCATGACGCATCCCACCAACCCACTGACCCTGAAAAGTTCCTGCAGAGAGAAGAAAACAAACACGTGTTAGGCGTAATTTACACAGAAAAACCACGGAATCATTCCTGCTGGATAAACAGAAAAGAGATGAGTTTACAGGCTTTGTTGTCAAATTAGTTCAGTCATTGTGGGACTGAACTGGATTTTAATGAAAGCCCAGATTGTTTAAGGATATAACCAAACGGTTTGTGTGTGATGGTGCTGCTAAACATGAGGCATGAGAGCCAGAGGAGTCACGCTGATTGACATGTAACACCCTAGAATAACCACAGAGAGCAGAGTTTATTGTGAGAGTCCTTTTGTACGCTCACATTTCATAAAACAGAGCGGTCAGGGCCGGATTAAAAGTGCACAGGCGCCTGGGCAGAGAGTGTCACACGGGCCCCACTTCCCCAGCACAACATTGTGAAAATTGTGAATGATACAGTGTGAAACGACATTTCTAACATCTCTCAGCCAGTGGTACCAATAGTACCAATAATATATACCAATACCAATAATACCACACTGGACACTGTGGTGTAACTATCTGGCTTTTATGTACATTTTGTTTCATGTCCAAACTGCTGGTTTACGGCCTGTGTGGGCCCCACTCGTCTCCAAATGGGCCCCAAGTGGGCGTGGGCCCCTGGTCCCATGCTCATAATGCCCATTGGATAATCCGGTCTTAAGTGCGGTGCATCTTCACTGGTCTCCTGATTCAATTAAAAGGATTCATTTCAGCAGTGCATCATGATTCATTGCTATCTGTTGCTTCTTTCATTTTCACATTACTAGTTTCTTCCATGAATACATGCAGTCGGATTGTTGTGTATTTCTAATTATATCAGAACTCAGTCTGAATGTCCTGATACTGACAAACATCATAAACATGTAAATAATTATGTTATTTTCAACTTCATTATTTAACTTCATTGTTCCATTGCCTAAAACTCAAGAAAAAACCTTGCCATACTTTCACATTGTTGTCAAAAATGGTATTGTTGTAAAGCAGTGTGTTTTGTCCCTTCAGTCTGCACACTCAAAAATAGAGGTACCAGCTTGTACCTAAAAAGGTACAAATGCTTGTCGCTGGGGGTGTACTCTTTTGAGAGACATTTCTGTAACCTTCAGTTCTGGTCTATTTTTGTACCTTATCAAGTTCAACCTCACCTTATCAAGTTATGTTTTTTATGTTTTTCACAGCATTAGGCCTGGTCCATTCCACTTAGCAATATTATCTTATCTTTAATCTAGAAATAATCTTCAAAAACTCTAAATACTGACCAGACGTACACTTAGTTTGCAGCATCTGACCTTCATTGTCTGGTGTAGTAAATGACTGTTAAGTAGTACTACTGTCATCACTCAACTCTGCTCTAGTTTGTAACATTACAGCCATTAACATTACATTTTTCAATGCTGCAGGTACCCTTATGGTGAAAATGGTACAAATTTGTACTTTATGTCACTTTGAACCCTTTTTCGTACTCTGAAGGTGTGCTTCTGGTCTCTTAAAGACCAGTATTGTACTTTTGAGAGAACATTTCTTTAAAATGTACCTATAGGTACAGAAATGTCCTTATCTTGTACCTCTATTTTTGAGAGTGTGTCCGTAGTTAGTTCCGGCAGAATCTGGAAGTTAAGATGTTTTCCATGTTCTACTTTATGGCCAGAAAACATCTGCCTGTAAGCCAGCGTGTAACTAAACACAGAATAATGACGACATAAACATTTGCTGATGGACAAAGTTGTTTAATCCCTTTAGTCAGTTTGCACATGCTAACCGTTAGCTTGCCAATGGTATTTTCCATAGATATTAGCATTAGGCTAACTGAATGGTTTTTATACATTTATGTAATGTTATATGATTACACTGAAACAATAGAAATTTTTCCAGTAAGATAAAGATGTGTTTCTGTATGTTTGCTTGGTATTACTATTTTCATAAGTAAAATTTCAAACAGATTTAGCTTCGGCTCTTTCTCCGGACACTTATTTATCGCAGCAGGTGAGATCACACCACGCAAATGCAAGCAGAGGCAAAATGCATCCCCGCTAGTGTTTACGGTTGAAACGTCAACTTACGAAAATTCCTTCAGATGTAGAAAACTGGTTTGTTGAAAAGAAAAAGCAAACTATAACAAAAACTCGCATCTAAATAACTTCCTACTTATTGCAGGACTTTTGTGGGTTTCCACACACACATGCAGAATCAGTCACTGTCATTATTCCTCCTCTAGGCAGGAGCAAGGTAGATAAACGTTTTATAGTCAACAACAAAAGGCACTTCTACAACAGGTTACATGCACACAAAACGAGAACAGCTGTAAATAAATGAGTCACTGAGCAGAACTTGATAAGTTGTTGGATCCATTTCATTTGAATAAGATGTGTTGGAGCAGGGAAACATCTAAGACTTGCTCTCGACCCCTGTTGTAGCAGAACCACTAATGTTTGCAGTCTTCTCAGAAAGTCATCCATTCTGTTTGGAAATCTGCTTTTACCAAACAGAGACGATCTCTCAGTTCCTAACAACCATAGTCTTATCTGGAGGAAGTGTATTGAAGCTGAGAAGCCTGTCGGTGAGCAACTCAAGATTTCAGATAAAAATGGTATTCTGTCTGCACATGAGTCTAGATTTATGAAGCAGTGCTTAAGTGCAGATTGTAAATGACATTGCAGAAGCACTGGACTGGAGGAAACACTGTACAGCTCTTCTTTATGCTTGAAAAATTCAAAGGTCATTGGTAAGTGGCTTAACGACAACAGAAGACACACTGAGGCAACGTACAAAGAAAAGCTTTGCAGGATCTTCAGAAAGTCTGGAGAACTGTTGCTTCAGCGCTACTTCCAAACAGGAACATAACTAAAGAAAATGAAGCATTGGTTTGTAAACAGGGAGAGGAATCGCATAAAAAAAAAAAAAAAAAATTGGGATTTTTTTGCTTCACAATTTTAAAATCAATATTTTTGTTAAAAATATCTTTTTTTTATTAATAAAAAAATCCATTATAAATTTTTTTTTGTAATTTTTATTGTTTTTATTGATCTTTTTACTTGTCTTTTTGGGCATTATAGCAGCAGAATGATGGTCTGGCTACTGCGTTGTTTTTTTCTAACTGAAATGAAGAAAAATGATGAGCAACAAAAAGTTTCATACTTGTTGCAATTTAAATCTAATCGGCCCTAATAATTTCTCAGTACTTTTTAGCTCATAGATGAATGAAGTTACTTGGAAAATTAGCACCTTTTTTTTACTTAACTAATGATTATGAATCAAAAATTTGTTTTTTGAATCAATAATCAATTCTGATTCGAATCATCACCCTAAAAATCGAAATCGAATTGAATTGTAAGTTGTTTTTAGATTCACATCCCTAGTTCGTTATAAGGTTCATACGTGTGTTACTGGTTGCTTGGAATGGCGAAGAACCTCCGACAAAGAGTTTCTGGTGTCAGAAATGTTAAAAGTTTCTAAACTTAAGCAAAAAGAGCATTTCTGACAGAAGATAACGCCATGCTAAAAAGGACTGATGCTGACAGACACCACTGGTCCCCTTCAGGAACAAAAATATTTCTAGATATTAATGTTTGCACATGTTTGTTTTGTTTCGAAGACATTAGATTTTAACCCTTTATGGGGCAAGTGACTATTTTTGATCTCCTCGTTTTCTTTCCTATTCAGCATGAAACTATTTTTTTATTTTGTTAATGTAACAACAGAATGGAGGTCTCGGTACAAACCAGAAGAACAATTTTAGGTTAAAACTTCTAATTTCAAGGTTATTGAGCAACATTTGGAAACTACGAAAACACACGGAGAGCGCAAACCTCCGCCAAGGCCTTTAAAAAGTTCCTGGATCCAAACGGTGATCCAGATCACCACCAACATTAAACCAGTTCTTTCTTTTCACATTTCCAACAACTCCTAAAAATTTGATTACAGTCTGTCCATAAGTTTTTGAGTTGTTTTAAACACGAACAAAGAGGCAAACGGACAAACAAACAACAGGATAAACAACGGTAAAAACATAACCTCCCTGGCAGAGGTAATAAAAGAAGACAGTCTAAGACTAAACACCTGCCAACGGGTGCAGAAGTCTGATTAGAGTAACAGAAAACACCTGACTGCAGTGAATGTCTCAAAGGATTGCTCAACCAAATGTTAGTTTACCAGCGATGTAAACTACAATGAGACCCCACCCATTCATTCACACCATCTCTCTGTACTACCCACATTCCCTGCTGCATCACAGAGCTCACATCTCCATGTTGCTGGAAAAAGTAGGCCATTTGAGTGTGTGTGTGTGCTTCCATTATTCCTCTCCGTCTCTCTTACACTAGACGGAAGTGTGTGTTCCAATCGGAGAGCAAGTGATCCATCCCGCCTGCCCGTGCCTCTGATGTAACAGCACTCTGATTCATTCTGTTGAAACGCACTCACTCCAAACCAACTACATGACCATATAAGGACTGCAGCCACATTCTCCGTCTCCATCGCAAACACGCACAAACGCCTCCCTGGTGGGCTCGAGTGTCAGGAAGACGGGAAGCGCTGAACGAAGCCAACCTTAGAAGCCAACCACACACCAGGATGCACTCACACACACACACACACGTGGCTTTTTAAACGTATGAGGCAGCGTTGTATCTGAACCTGCCCCTATCATCAGGACTATATGCTGCTTCTCAGCCCTCATACCTACACACACACACACACACACACACACACACACACACACACACAGATGCAGCCTGTGTCAGAGACAGATGGCCTGCAACATCTGGCCAAGCCTTTGTAATCATGTCAGCACACAGCTGTATGGCCATATGACAGATAGTTCAAAGAACAAATACACACACACACAAACAAACACTCACGCAACAGCTTGATGAGATTACCATTTTATTAAATGGCCGCCAGGATGCTGAAGCTGCATGGAAGTGTTTGTGCTGACGGTGCAGAAGGAAAAGAAACGGAGCTGTAAGAATGGAGACGATAAAGAGAATGGCTGCGAATGAATCGAACAGGAAGGAGGGAGCTGCATCCCAGGAAGACTGATGGGATGGAGGAGCTCACATCCAAGGAAAACTTTGGGATGTCGTCGTTAAGCTCACCGGGATGAAGCAACAGTTTCTTCTGTTAAGCTGCTAAAACGTCGCAGCACTTCTGGCCTTTGTTTATTTTATTTCTTTATATCTTGTTATTTTATTTATTGATTACTTTTCCGTGCTGGGAATAACTCTGGAGGCACTGTGGCTGAATGTCCAGAAGAAACAATGAAGATTCCTCACATCCTCCACAAAACATACGGTTCAGTGAGAGACTTTCTTCACTCCACTGCAAGATGGAAAGAAAACTAAAAACTACCACAACATTTAAACTTCCCTCTGTGAAAGATAAAACTTTTTTTATTCATTTATTTCTTATTTTTAATCTTTATTCAATGTTTTCCATGTATGTAATGTTAACTTGTACTTTAGTTAGTTATTTAGTCTTTTTATTTTTTCTGATTTGTACCCTGTATTTTTATTTATTTATTTATCTAATTATTTGTTTATATATTAAATCAAATCAAACTTTATTTGGAAAACACTTTACATGAAATGCAACTTAAAAGGCTTACATAAAAAAATGTGACGATCACCCCCCTCTTCATTTCCCATCAAATCTAAATAACCATGAGTTTATTATTGTAAAGATAGATATATGTGTATTTGTGTATATATGTGTATATATATATATATATATATATATATATATATATATATATATATACACACATATATATATATATATACATTTATTATTAATATATATAATATATTTATTAATTAATATATATTAATTTGTGCGTGCGTGTGTGTGTGTGTGTAATAAAAATATATAATATGATAAATTAAATAGCCTAAAAATATAATAGGTGAAATTTTACTAAAATACAATTAAGTAAGATCTATCTATCTATCTATCTATCTATCTATCTATCTATCTATCTTAACATGTTAAATGAGTTCAGGTTCAGATTAAAGATGCACTATACAGAACCTTTACAGTTTTTTCTATCGACGGCTAATTCAGCATCAATCTTGCATCGTACCTGCTCTGTGACTTTTCTCCAGCCGGATAATAGATAATTAGAGATCATATTGTTTACTGAACCAGCCGTGATGTGTGTTGAAATCGGCCAGTGTGTGTTTTCATGAGTTTGCTAGTGTGTGAGTGACGCAGTGAGTAAAACGAAACTCGACCTCAATGTCACGCATGATGAAGATGTTTGATAGTGTGGTTCCTCGGCTGCTGGGCAGCTACAGAAAAGTACATAATAAATGGACTGTACCGTCAAATTACTCTGGAGTTTTAAGGTTGAAAAGTTACGTAATGCATCTTAAATTGAGCCTCGGCTGGGGGAGGTTTGAACGCCTGATGACTGCTGCGATAGGCTTCAGCCTCCTCACAACCCCTAATTGGACAAAGTGGTATAGAAACTGAATCAATGTCCCAAATGCAAGGCAGGTTTAATTCAAAAACAGTTCAGAATGCCTTATATAAACACTTCAAAAGTGTGATATAAATAAAGCTGGATTAAGTAAAAATAAATTAAAAGTACAAGAAGCAACTAAATTCAGATCTATTTGACCTTTAGAGCACTGTGCCTAATATTTAAGCCTCTGCTCAAAGATTTTATGTCCATAATGAAATGAGTATAAGACCACAAAGTCTTATACTCATAATATTTTTTCAATTACAATGAAGTGACCACTTGTGAGGTTTGTAAAAGCAACACTGCATAACTTGCCATGCTTCTGACTCATTTTGATGACACAGCAACATCATGTACATTCCAGGAGCTGCTGTTGCCTAGCAGCGTGCCGAGGCTGGGAAATCAGGCTTCATAATGTTTTCCCATCACTTTACTTCTTTACAGTTTGCTTCACTGCACCATGTCACATGCTAGCAACTGGATATCAACACACTAACCAGTTTGAACATGGCTGATACATCAAGAGGAAAGGACAGAGCAAGAGAAAAAACAAGAGTCAACATCAGACTGACTTTTACTGGCTAGAGAGAGTTCAGAGAAGAGACAAGATGCAGGACTGATGCTAGTTTAGCCGTCATTAGGGGGGACCAGTAGTCCAGTAGTGCAGCTTTCGCCCTAAGAGCCCTCAAGGCCCCAAATTTGGGGCTTATTCTTCCCCAGTAACATATATACTACATTTTTACACATTTTGTCAACTATCAGAAGTTTTCTCTTTAATATGACATCAAAAGTATTCAAGTACACCTTGATGTTACTGAGATGGAGCCGTTTTCCTCAGAGAATGCTATTCTGAGCAAAGTGGGCTCATTTTTTAAAGGGTTAAAATGTTTAAATATCATAGACCGTATATGAAAGATGGACGGAGCCTTAAAAAAAAGTTGAAAGTGAAGCCTGATGCAGAAGTATATAAAACTACAGTTCCCCCTTCATCCACTAGGGGCTCCAAAACAGAGCAAATCTCCATAGACTCCCATGTTACAAAGACCAACTTCACAGCAGAAATAAACGTGTTTACAGCCTGGTTCAAAAGTCCATTTTTGATTTAATAGGTCAGGTTTACCTTCATGACAACTGTGGGGGGGAGAGAGAATTTTTTTCTAACTAACCCATTTAAAAGTAATTTAATCTCGAAGTTCTGCATATTTAGAGGCGTGTCCTTTTGATTGACAGGTACCCGATCTCCCGCTTCAAGTCAGAAGAACGTAGAACAACCACGGTTTTTAGCCAGTTAACAACATGACTTAGCTATAGCCCGCTTACCTCCGTTAGCGGGTTAGCTCCTGTTATCTCTGGGTTAGCTCGATTAGCTCTTAGCTACAGAAAGCTCGGAGTTCGCTAGATGTCAATCATCCACCATGACACTCACAGCCCCCCCTCTCAGCTGCACCTCTTTGCCCATATATGTATTTTCCGGGCGAGACGACACACATGCCCCTGCGAGAATGGTGATGGTAGGAACCGCCCACCGAGCTTCAATTCAGCTCTTCAGAAACCTATGGGTGACGGAGGCTCTGTCCATCTTTCTATATACAATCTATGGCAAATATCAGTAGCTATGCTGCTGTTGAAAAATAAAAAAGATGGCACAAATAACTAAATGTTTCAGGCTGGCTTTTAAAACAACTCTGGATGAATATGCATTTCCCTTTGGGACGATGGTTTCACTCATCATAATAAGATATGGGAACATTTTTTTCTGCAAAGGACGACTTTGATGAAATGAAACAGAACTAAATCGGAGAGGTTTTGGTACAGACACAGCCAGCAAGGTCTCCCAAACGCCTATTTTGGCATTTTTCGTCAGCATCCCCCCAACTAGAGACCCCAGGTTATAAACAGGCTGTGAGTTGTAGAAAAAGATAGTAAAATATGACTTAGTGTTAATGTTCAAGCTGACCATTTAGTGTTTCTCATTTCCGATCCTCAGGACACCCTGCAAGGTTTACACATTTTCCTCCTCCAAAGCACCTGAGTCAAATCATTTAACTTCCTCGTCTAGTTCTTTGTAGCCTGTTATTGAGCCCTTTGTTTCATTCAGGTGTGTTAAGCTAGGATTGCCTATAAAACATGCAGGGTGGGGGGTCCTGAGGACTGGAGCTGAGAAACACTGCAATGTGGAAAGGTGAAGGTTTCTCTTTAAAAACAACAGAAAATGAGAATGACGGGCATCACGTGGGACGTTTCTGAGCTGCAGCTTGTCTACCTGAGAGACTTTCGGTATGTATGAGTGTGTAAATGAGTGAATATGTGTGGGCTTTTGTCTTTCATGAATTCTTGGAAGCGTGTACAGCACTCCGTCAGTAATGCTGGAGTAAATGAAATATTCAGCGGGGTAGCAGGCTGGCTTTCCAAAGACTGCCTGTCGCTCTCCATGGTGCTGAAAAATACAGTAAGTAGCAGGCGGCTCGCTTCAGCATCAAAGCTGTTTACAGTTTCATGGAGAAAATGAGTAAAATGGCACAAATAGTTTATATGCAGCTGTAAAAACAGCCGGCATTAGATCAGCTCATGTTGCTCGCTACAAACCTGTCACCGTCACATTAAGAGAAAGCCGGCTTGTGGATGTGACAGGGCCTCGACCCCGGGCCTTTACAGTTGTGAGGAGAATCCGCTTCACAGCTCTCATGCCAAAACAATTTCCCTGACTCTCCCCGGAGGGCCGGCAGGAAGCACTCGCAAATCATATGGGCACCTAACCCGGCTGCAGCATCACGAGGCGGGCACACAAAGAGTTAAAGTGGCGAGATCACAGCTGCAGAAACATCACGATGACTTGATCATGTGTCACCAGCAGGCTGAACTCATAATTTTCTCTTTAACCAATGAGCATCTGGGATCCGTATTTAGGTTAAAAAAAAAAAAAATCAGTTTCTCAAAGTTTGCATCGTTCATGTCCAATTCTTTAAATAAATCTGGACTGTGCCATAAAATCAGTTCATGCTGACAAAACTTCAGCATTTAGCCTCCTGTCGCGCTGAGGAGCCAACTTTACACCTCAAAATATTGATTTGTGACACTCAACGCTCAGAGAGAGAGCGTGGAGAAAGACGAGCTTGAAAGGAGTCGGAATTGTTTATTTTATGAATTATAAATGTGTTGTTGGGCGCTGTCAGCACATGCACTTGTGTACATAAGAGTCTGGGAGGATGAGTAACGTCGGTCAAGACAAGGCAAAGTTGGTCTGAAGATCATCCCAACAAAGGATTCTGCTTCATCAAATCAAATCAAATTTAACTTGTAAAAGACCTTTTATACATGAAACAACACAAAACGTTTTACATATATTAAAAATAACATAGAATACAAATATATAGAAACACCTGAGCATTCCAACACACATCCCCACTCACAAGCTGCATAGCACAGCTCTAGAAGCATCTTCTGTCTTCTTCAGCAATAAATAAATAAATAAAGGATGAAATAAATGAACATCTGGCTTGGTGCAACTCAAAGAAACAGTATCCAGGGATCCTTTCAGACCAGGGGCCATCCCAGTGTCATAATGGTGCGAGGTGGTGGAGGTGTGGACCCAAATGCAGGAGACGGGAGTCAGGAATGCAGGATGAAGAGGGTTTTAATCCAGGATGAAAATGAAGGAAGAAGTGACACAGGGAACTGAACTAACACCAAGAACTAAACTAACATAGGGAAACTTGAACAAACACAACCTGACTATGGGTAAGTTAACACAGCGAGTTAACACAATGATCCAGTGACGGGAACAGAAACCGAGGAGTATATATACACACACAAACAAAACAAGACAGAGGCGGAACGATTTAACTAATGATACCCGCTTAGCTTATGAACAGAAAAGCAAAACAGGAAACTAGACAAAGGAACTGGGAAAACTACAAACTAAACAGGAAACTAGACAAAGGAACTGGGAAAACTACAAACTAAAACAGGAAACTAGACAAAGGAACTGGGAAAACTACAAACTAAAACAGGAAACTAGACAAAGGAACTGGGAAAACTACAAACTAAAACAGGAAACTAGACAAAGGAACTGAGAAAACTACAAACTAAACAGGAAACTAGACAAAGGAACTGGGAAAACTACAAACTAAAACAGGAAACTAGACAAAGGAACTGGGAAAACTACAAACTAAAACAGGAAACTAGACAAAGGAACTGAGAAAACTACAAACTAAACAGGAAACTAGACAAAGGAACTGGGAAAACTACAAACTAAAACAGGAAACTAGACAAAGGAAATGGGAAAACTACAAACTAAAACAGGAAACTAGACAAAGGAACTGGGAAAACTACAAACTAAAACAGGAAACTAGACAAAGGAACTGGGAAAACTACAAACTAAAACAGGAAACTAGACAAAGGAACTGGGAAAACTACAAACTAAAACAGGAAACTAGACAAAGGAACTGGGAAAACTACAAACTAAAACAGGAAACTAGACAAAGGAACTGGGAAAACTACAAACTAAAACAGGAAACTAGACAAAGGAACTGGGGAAACTACAAATTAAAACAGGAAACTAGACAAAGGAAATGGGAAAACTACAAACTAAAACAGGAAACTAGACAAAGGAACTGGGAAAACTACAAACTAAAACAGGAAACTAGACAAAGGAACTGGGAAAACTACAAACTAAAACAGGAAACTAGACAAAGGAACTGAGAAAACTACAAACTAAACAGGAAACTAGACAAAGGAACTGGGAAAACTACAAACTAAAACAGGAAACTAGACAAAGGAAATGGGAAAACTACAAACTAAAACAGGAAACTAGACAAAGGAACTGGGAAAACTACAAACTAAAACAGGAAACTAGACAAAGGAACTGGGAAAACTACAAACTAAAACAGGAAACTAGACAAAGGAACTGGGAAAACTACAAACTAAACAGGAAACTAGACAAAGGAACTGGGAAAACTACAAACTAAAACAGGAAACTAGACAAAGGAAATGGGAAAACTACAAACTAAAACAGGAAACAAGACAAAGGAACTGGGAAAACTACAAACTAAAACAGGAAACTAGACAAAGGAACTGGGAAAACTACAAACTAAAACAGGAAACTAGACAAAGGAACTGGGAAACTACAAACTAAAACAGGAAACTAGACAAAGGAACTGGGGAAACTACAAACTAAACAGGAAACTAGACAAAGGAAATGGGAAAACTACTAACTAAAACAGGAAACTAGACAAAGGAACTGGGAAAACTACAAACTAAAACAGGAAACTAGACAAAGGAACTGGGGAAACTACAAACTAAACAGGAAACTAGACAAAGGAACTGGGAAACTACAAACTAAAACAGGAAACTAGACAAAGGAACTGGGAAAACTACAAACTAAAACAGGAAACTAGACAAAGGAACTGGGAAACTACAAACTAAAACAGGAAACTAGACAAAGGAACTGGGAAACTACAAACTAAAACAGGAAACTAGACAAAGGAACTGGGAAAACTACAAACTAAAACAGGAAACTAGACAAAGGAACTGGGAAAACTAAAAACTAAAACAGGAAACTAGACAAAGGAACTGGGAAAACTACAAACTAAAACAGGAAACTAGACAAAGGAACTGGGAAAACTACAAACTAAAACAGGAAACTAGACAAAGGAACTGGGGAAACTACAAATTAAAACAGGAAACTAGACAAAGGAAATGGGAAAACTAAAAACTAAAACAGGAAACTAGACAAAGGAACTGGGAAAACTACAAACTAAAAAGGAAACTAGAACCAAGAGACCAAAAACACAGAACATGGCCGTCACCACTGGTATGTTCACGACTCAGGGTGGGCCCAGATCCACTCTGCAGCCAGAAGGCTGAAATGCAAGGGCCACTATGTCAAAAGTCATCTCCATGGCAATGGCCCAGCAGATTGAGTAGGCAGCATAGCTGCCCAGCCAGGAGGATCCCCATGAAGAAAAGATTGGAATTAACAAAGTTTAAAAGGTTCAAACAAAACAAAACTAATAACGAAAAGCCAAGAACAAAAAGATAAAAGTAATAAGAATTTAAAAGATATCAAAGTCATTATGTATTTAAATAAAGTTATAAAATAAATGGGTCAATAAAAGCAGAACAATAATAATAATAATAATAATAATAATAATAATAATAAATAATCCTGACAGACAGATGAGATCATTGTAATTTATCTACAAAGTAAAATTTAGCAATTTTTCTTCATACATTTCCTCCAGACGGAGACCAGGCTGATGAGGCTTCAGCAACAGCTGATGGATCACCTGAAGGTCCAGAAGCATCTCAGGTCCTGATTCAGGTCGTTGCTGGTTTTTATGTTTCTTAAGGACAAAGCTGTGAGAACAGGAAGATCTTTTGGTCTCCTTTCGTCCTCCACTTGTCCTGTTTTCTCAAACGTATTAAGGATACACTGCACACCAGGTCAAGTTGTCCACACATCTCTTTGTGGATCATTTTGTTGAAGCAGAAATCCTGTTTTCTGCCTCTTAAACTGCTGTCTTCGACACTTTGTACAGAGACACAATGAAACAAACAGGAACAGATTGAGATTATTGTCAAATGTGAGTAAGAAAGAACCTAAAATCCCATTTTAATTGCTTTTCCCATTATAAGGCTGGTTTATTCAACAAATTAAAAACCTGTTTTATACTGGAATTATTTATAGGTTTCAAAATGAATTAATTTAGTAAAAGAAAAATCATTCATTTGAAAACGGTTAAGTGGAAGAACTCGATTGAAAAGAATGAAAAAGCAGCTAATATCCACAGAAAAACTCTCAAACACAAAAAGAAGAGAGAACTGTTGCTGAAGACCACTTTAAAAGATTGTGAGAAAAGTCTGGTTGCTTGAAAACAAAATATGAAGGCTGGTAGAAGGATTTACAAAGTGCTGTACAGGCTGGAGAATGATAAATAGTGTGTGAACAGAGGAAGCTGTTACACTACATAAAGCAGGAAGTAAAGAAAAGTAAATGTGGAAAAAAAAGCAAAAAAATAGAAAAAGTATGAAGAAAAAAGATGTTGGAAACAAAATGAATAATAATAATTAACAGGAAATTTGTCAAAAAAGCAAAAAACGTGAATAAAAGTAGATTTAACCAAATTAAATCAGCAGACATTTCCAAAACACAACATCAAAACCTACAAATACATCAATGGCTGATTGGTCAAGACATAATAGTAAGATGTTACATCAAAACTGCTCCCCCCTCCCAGATGAGCTGCTGTAGCTTCACAAGAGCCTCCCATTAGTCTGTCCAGTTAGCACTGCATCAGCAGTGGTGCAAGGCGGACTTCCAACAGAGATGTTGAGTGTTTTTTACGTTTCAGGCTGCAGTGCTAATCCTCACTACAAACATCAAACCGCCGTTACGTAAGCCGAGGCCTGCAGAGGAGACGTGGAAGTAGAAGAGCTGCAGATCAGCACCGGCCCAGAAACACAAAAATAAGAACAAGACAAAATGCCAGGGACTTTCCTTAGGGGCAGAGGGAAAGAAACAAAAAACACCTGTGCACCTTTCATCAGCGATGAGTCACTTGTGTGTCTGATAAAAAGCTGAGGGATTAACCTTGTGTTGCATGACGTCATGCTGATTGTAGTGGAGAAATATTGAGGACATAGGAAATGTCCCAGAGGAAGAGCTAACGACTAAACCGGTAAGACAATGACTTAACAAGCAGGAGAAAGACAGATGGTAGCTGAGAACAGGTAGAAAACACAACTCAGAGGCAAGAAGCCAGAAAAACAGCTCGACGGGAATGTCGGACACATGCTGGACCAGCAGGACACGCTGGACACGCATCGAGACAGACAAGCTGAACTACGCTCAAATGGCTGAAAGCTGTGGAGGTCAGATCAAAGCTAAATCTCCGCCTGAGTACATCAGACTGTTATCCGTTTAAGAGATTTTACTGGGGCCCTTTTTCTGTCCCAGTCTTGTAGATTTCTGTTTGAGGATTATTTATCTGCTCTGAAATTTCATGAAAAAAAGACTAAAAAACACACAAACAAAAACAGCGACGGCAGTGCAGTTAACTAACCTCAGTGTTTTTATTCTCATCACTTCTCATGTTAACAGTTCAGCAGCTGCATGACAGAACCAGACTGAACAGGTATCGGATGCTGGATCGACTGAAAAGTTCATCCTAAGACGAGTTTTTTCTCTAACTTACACATTTCTTCCTCTTCCTTGTTACATCTGTTACATCTGTTTATTGCTAATTACCATGATTAGCAGGAGTCAGCTGGCTGGATGCTGGAGCAGCTTGATACTAATGACAGGAGAATAGAACTCATCAGAACACACTCCTGTGTGTGTCGGTGTGTGTGTGTGTGTGTGTGTGTGTGTGTGTGTGTGTGTGTGTGTGTGTGTGTGTGTGTGTGTGTGTGTGTTTGTGTGTTTGGGAGAAATGTCGGGCTCTCAAACACCAAGAACCAAACCAGAACCAAAACGTCTGGATTCGGCTCTGAAAGTGAATCCATCTTTCATTTACAACTAACGATCAAATGAACCATCCTCAACTACCCTCTCTCTCACACACACACACACACACACACACACACACACACACACGCCTTGCCCTGCAGGTTTAACGCGGAGCACTGAAACTACTGACACAGCAATAACATGCAAAAAAAAGTTGAAAATCATATGATTTAATAAGTACATGGACCTAAAATAATATTAAAGATATAATTTTATTTATATTTATATTATATTTATTTATTTATCGTCAAAGTTTGTTTAGCTTCCTCCATAAATAAGTAAAATTTTAATTTTCTAAAAACATTCTTTTTTCCGCAATAAGTTAAAAGGTCAATGAATTATATATATAAACAGATGTATTTATTTATTTAATTATTTTCACATGTATTTCTGCTTAATAAAGTCTTTCACCTACTGATTAACATTCATCTTCAGCACACAAACTGTTTTACTTCAGCAATAAATGTAGGATGAAATGGAACTAAATAAATAAATAATGTAATGAGTCAGAATATATTTCCTATTGATTCTTTTACACATTTCTGGATTTTATCACTTTCTATTTTCGCATATTTTGTAGTGAAATTGATCCAGCTTTGTTCATCCAACATGATATATTCAGGGATGAGTCTAGAAATCTTTGATGGGGGGTCATGCAAGGGTACAGACTGGACAAAGGTTGGCACATATAAATGTTATCCTGAAGTGGCTCTTTTATGCACATTTCAGTCTAATTTATTTTAATATGCAAGTCCAGAAGGACTAAATATAATCCAGCATGTTCCACAAACGCCTTCATTCACGTTGTATTGATCCTCTCAGATCAGCCTCAGAGAGAAAGCTCCGCCCAGCTCGCTGCTTCTGATTGGTCAGCTGCTAGGAGTAGTTATACTGAGCTGTAAAAGTGGGCGTGGCTTTCTTCTCGTGATCGTGCACAAGGTAAAGAAGATGACCAATCACTGAGTCCCTCCCCGGGGACGTCACTAAGATTTCGAAGTAGAAAAAACTCTCTAAATCCAATCATTTCCGTCACCATGGAAACCGAACCATGGCAACTGCTCACATGTCTGATGAGTTTTCAACACTATAACACTGTAGAAAGTTCAGAAAACTAGAAATAGCATCATAGAGCTGCTTTAACACAAGTCCAGTTCAACCCAGTTTATTTTTAAGGTCTAGATGAATAAAACTAATTCTGTAAAACAAAACAAAACAAAACAATAAAACAGCCAGTGATGAATTTTAATAAACAATTGTTTACTTGGGATGATCCTGCGATGGATGACTGGACAAAGCAAACAGCGCAGACCTACGCTAAACCATCAGGTCAACAGCCCACCCAGTTACCGACCCCATGCCAACCTGCCACGTGCACGTCAAGCTAATACCACTGCAAACACACTTCAGACACCAAGCTGAAGAGGATTCCTGGAGTAACCCTGAAATTACTTAGAAATTACAATCATCAAGCCGTCTTCATTATCCGCCATGATGGCTTCTTGTCGTCTCTCTTATGCCAGTGGTTCTGGGTGTTTTCTGAGAAAGAATCAATATTAAAGCTGACTTTAGTTACGTGTTCATATTTTTGTTTGTGAGATTTCCTGAAAATTTAACTAAAATCCGTCCGTAACTTGTTTCGTTATGTTGCTGACAGTCCGACAGACCAACGGCGCCGAAATCATGACCTCCAGCTGGACGTTACAAGGAAATAATCATTTTATTAGCATCATTTGGCTGATTAACTTTGAAAAGTCATCACATATGGGGATTTTTTTTTTACTTTCACGTCCTCTTTATAATGTATGTTACATGCTGCATTCACTTGCACTTGGACATCTGAGGTTTGCTCAAGCAAAGCTCAGTTTCTCTAATATTTGTGAGAATTTCTGTGTCTGCACGGGGAGTGGATCAGAATCTGTAAGGTTAAACTAACAGCATGCTGCAGAAAACACACGTATAAGAGCAGCTGAGGGAATAAATAGGAAAGTTAGAGCAGAGAGCAGAAACCAGGAAAGGCAGCAGGACCTGCCAAACTTCAACACCAGCATGTAGGTCAACATCTGGAGCTGTAAAATCCTGAGAGATGGCCGTCCGACCCGCACCAGCCAGAGAGATTAACGGGATCATCTTGAGCAGAATAAAGGAATTAGTCATCATTCAGGCGCAGAGAGTCGGTACCGTCATCGCCACAGACGTCGCGACGCCTCCCGCTCTGGGTCAGTTTCAGACCACCCATTAAAAACTCACTCCAACCTTTTTACCGTCGCTTCAGTTCAACAACTTTTTACCTCACCAGAGAATAAACAACAAAAACTACATAAAAACATTACAGATGATTGTTTTTCCACTTTTTCAGTCCTCATCGAAAATACCAATATGAAATTATTTTAGTTATTTTAACCCTTTAAAAGCCAGCTTGACTATATTAATATACTGCTTTTATTTATTTTATTTTCTAATTTAATTGTGTTAAATTCCATGCAGTGTACTTTGTGCCTGGTAATATTATTTACATGTGTTTGGAAAAAGAATAGTATCACAACAGGTTTTGGTGCATTGTTAGTTTTTGTGGCAACATTAATATTTTTCTACAATTAAATTTTTATGTGTTCAAATTCAGTTGAAATTGAAACTATCAAATATATATATATATATTTTTACCCATTAAAATGTCCATGTTAATGTCCCTAAAAACATTTCCCACAACCAGGATGGTGGCTGAAAACTGAAGCAAAAAAATGACCTGCAGGGTTGAAAATGTTCCTTGACAACAACGTAAAAAATACCAGAATTGACATTAATAACCTCTTAGAAACACAACTTTTCTTAAAGTTCAGGAAGTTCAGGAGGTTTTCCTGTTGATTTTCTAAACACAGTAAACTCCAGTAAGCTGAAACATTAAAGTTACTTTTTACAGTGTACCGCATGTCAAACTTTTAACTTTCCGTCTGATAGTTGTCGTATTATTGACTGAATACGATGTCAGCAGTGAAAGAAACATCTGTCCTCAGTCATAATGAATTTCGTTTGATCGCGGCCTTAATTCCGACTCGTAATGGCGTCCTGTCAAGTGTCGTCCCTGGAGTGTTAAGAGGCGAGCCTGACTCATGCAAACATTTCCACATCAGAGCCGACACCAGCCTGAAGAGGCCACAAAATCTTCACAAGGAGGAAGAAAGGGAGTTGGATGGTGCTTCTTATCGTGTGTGTGTGTGTGTGTGTGTGTGTGTGTATGTGTGTTAGGGAACCATGCTGAAGACGTGCATCAGTTAATAACAGTAATATTTTACTAAAAGTCACCTCCTGGGTGGGTTTCGGCAACAACGTGACCTGCTTCTCATGAGGGACAGATCAGTTACTTGGTTGCTTGCATCTTCACGATTCACAAAACGATTCACAATTACCAGAGGTCACAATCTGTCTTTTTAAGCTTGAAACAGTCTGTTTTACAGAGAATAATGACTTGGAAGGGTTTTATTTCACTTCAGCCAATGAGCTGTGCTGTTTGGGGGAGGAAAATCACAAGTTTCATCACAATATGAAGTGATATCGATGCAAAGAAAAGCAGTTTAGTGACAAATTCTGCCAGGATAGAAAATGATTCGATTCAGGATATGAGAGTTTATCACATGCTGATTTAACACAAATCATTTCCATTTCCAGCAAATTGAAAAAAAGAAGCTAAAACAGGGATTTAATTATACTTCCTGATGAATAAACAACCTGTTGTTCCAACAGCAACACATTCTGCACTGAGCGCTGAAGAACAATTCTCTATTTGTAGATATTAAACCAGGACGTGGTGCAGACCTTAATCCTATTAAGTGTCCCTCATTTAACCAGAATAAGACGTGTTGTTTGGTAGAACAAAGAAGTGGAAACAGTTCCACATCTTCTTTCTTCTTCCTCACTGATGATTTCTGATTACTGATTCATAATTTCAGTTTCCACTGATCCACGTCGGTGATGATCAATGTGCTGATGCAACCCTGCCTGTTGTGATTTAGTAAAAATACAATGTTTCAGCTGGCCATCTTTGTTTCTGTGGCTAGCATACATCATCATCCTCCTCCTCACAAAGACTGGGCTCACCGCTGTGACAAGGCACCTACGTGATTAAAATCAGCTTCTTTCACCAAAATAATGCTTAATTAAAGTTTTAAACGTGATATCTACCAACTTTGTTACTTATGTGTTACCTTATTAAAACATTAAGGTGCTAATTTGACAGATTTATGCCTCCATTAACGGTTTTAATCTGACAATCTTGATGAAAATCCAAAATTTATTTGATAAATGTTTATTTGATGAACTATATTGTTATTTTATGCTTTTTTTTTCATCATCTGTAATGCTTTTAATGTTTCATGTAAAGCACTTTAAATGGTTTTGTACACAAAAGATGCTTTACAAATAAACTTTTTATTACAATTGTCTGGCGACCCCCAGTTTCAGACCAACTGGTGTAAAAACTGTGACTAAAGATGAGAAGAAAACTGACTAAAAATAATAAACAAAACCATTTAATTATCCTGCAAGTAGCTGATGCCAGTTAAAGTCCCAGTAACTGCATGCAGTGGAGACTGAACCCGTGCTTAAAGCCATACTGGTGTGTTACTGGGATCTGATGCTAAACCATCACACCAGCTTGCTGAAGTTTAGCAGAGAGCTTAAACAGATTACGTAACATTTATGTGAGCAGAAAACGGCACGTGCGCCCTAAACCACCGAACAGATAATAACTCAGCAAGCCGAGAAGTTAATTGATTATGTCAACGTAGCGACTCCATGCTAAGCTGCAGCAGTGACCTTAAGCAAACCGCAGATCAGTTCGCTGCCAGGATGCAATAAGCCTCGTGTGAACACATCTTTGTTTTGTCTTTGTATGAGCGAAGTTGTTGGATGCAGGGACATTAGCCGGACAGACGTCGCAGCTACTTGTGTTGTAATCTCCAGCAGTTAGCAGTGTTGTACACAATGACAGCTGTAATCTCTCTTTGTAACTCCGTTTCTCACTAAAATGATTAGTGAATCTGTGCTCTCTTTTCATTTATCTACTCCACTGCCTCTCTCTGCCTCCGTGTGTGTGGTTGGTAATCAGTCAGCTTAGCTCTTCATCTCAGTAAACACCATTAGCCCGGAAGACCCGGTCAGCCAATCGGAGCTCGCTTGAGCCAGCCGGGCGGCCAATAGCGGCGAGGAGCACTCAGTCCCTCGTGACACAGTGACCTGCTGCATGTCGGTGAGTGTTGCTATGGAAACCCTACTGTACAGAGTGGCTCCGTAGATATGTAGTGGAGCGAGGGAGGAAGGAGAGAGGTGGGAGGAGAGGAGAGAGAGTTGCTGGAAAACAGACTGCAAAAAATGAACGAAAACTGGCAGCAAAGATGGAGGGGGAGAGTTTCCTCGTAACCTGGCATTAGGTGTGGTTGGAGGGCAAAAAGCAGCTGACTGTAAGTGCGCAGCGTGCATTTGGAGCACGTAGGAAGCAGAGCATCTTTGAACGCTTTGACTTCTGATTGAAATAGGTTTGGACGTGATGAAGCCCTGAGGGTGCAGAGGTGGACTGCCAGCTTCAACGCGAGTAACCTGACTCTGGTTATGTCGGAGAAACACTCAAACGAGCACGGAGGGTTTTCAAAAACAATAAAATCACCATCAGACTGGCTTTTAACTTTATCGTTTAAATCTCAGGACAACAAGCAGTTAAACTCAAAGAGGAGGTGAAGCTTCTCAAATGAGGAAACAACAGAAAGCTCCAAAGTTTTCTGCAGCCAAACCATCAACAAATGTCCTCCATTAGAAGGATTTCTGATTTGTTCTTGTTTCTCAACAACAGAACCACCTTTGTCAGATCTGGGCTGGAAGTAGAAGTGTTCTTACACTGTTAAAAAAAAAATACAGTAAACAGTTGTTTTACAGCAGCTGCAGGGTCAGAAAATCCTGTGAATTCCAGAAAGATCCATGAAAACTACAGTTTATTCCTCTGCTTTTTCAGAGGATCTGTTGTTTTATTTAAATATTCAGGGAAAGACGTGTAAAACTAATTCAGTATTTTGGCAGTTTGGGATTTGAAGCCTGTGCTTTCAGTGCCAGGTCCATCTCTTTAACCCCCTACGCCAGGGGTACGCTGGTTCTGGCCTGGAGTGCCACAGTCCTGCAAGTTTTACATGTTTTCCTGCTTCAACGCATCTAATTCAAACCAATGAGTTGCTGAGCAGAAATCAATAAAGTGGTTGCATCTGTTTCATTTTAATCAGCTGTGTTGGAGTTGGCCCAAATGTTCGGCCCAAATGTCGGTTTTCGTTTGCTTTGACTCGCAGCGTTGACTAAATGTGTGTGTGTGTTTGCCACATGTGGTAAAGACACGCACGTAAACACAAGTAAATAAAGATAAGGAAGGTTTTTTTCTATTCGTACCATTTCTGGCCCACACAGTACTTCCCAGTGCCAAACTGAGCCAAAAAGTAGCAAAAGTAGCCTGGATTTGACCCAAACGTGTGCTATCTGGGAAACCTGCAGGACTGCAGCTCTCTGGGACCAACTACTCATGTTGCCCCCGGCAACATTAACGTGTCATTTAACGATAGTAACAATATTCTACTTAAATTCAGGTGTTAAATAAAAAGTACATTTTAGATCAGTGTGAAACTGTATCATAACAGTCTTTTAATGCAGTGAAATTTTATTTCCTTTTCATGAATTTGATGTATTTTCACAGTTATATGGGTGGTTTTTTTTTGTTTTTTTTTGTGTGTATCATTACAGATTAAATGTGTAAACTTGCTGTTTCCAGAATCTTATACTTCCCTGTTTTTCAAACATTCAGGAAAAAACTGAAATACTTTTTTTTAACACACGAGATAGATAACAAAACAATGCAATAATGCAAGCACAACCACGTCCTGTTTTATTAAATTATTTAAATGGATACAAATAGGAAATTCTGGAATAAAACATCAGATTTTCAAGGCAGCCCTCAATATTGTCTCATGACCTGATGGTAGCAGTGGTGTAAGGAGGGTATACTCTAAATTTTCCGCCCTTGTTTTAAAAACCAAAAAAACTTAATAAAAAGGTTAATAAAAAGGGACATGTAAGACTACTGTATTTAGTTCACCCCTAAAGTCCATCAGAATAATTGCTCATTGTCACATAATTTCTGCTTTTCGGTTTTAGGGAGGAAAAGTTATGAAATGACTAAACCAGTACTGGCACACAGACTGGTGAGAGGCAGGCTCATAGACATGTGTCTATTATGTCTATGTTCAGGCTAAAGTTAACGCAGCTGATGGCTAACCGCACCAGCGTAGCATCGGTAATCTCAGCTGAGCTGCTGCTAGAGATGTTTGTAATTGTAAAAGCAGCATCTCAGGGGGGTTTAGAAGTTTAGAAGTGGGTACACTCCGTATACCCGCGTATACCCTGGACTACGCCACTGGATGAAGTGTGTGGTACTTTATTTATTTACAGCCTCTTGTGTTTGTATCGTTCCTATTTCTGGGTTTTTTACTCAAACAAGACAAGCATGGCAGGAAGGAGGAGCTCATCTTCTGAAAATTGATGTAATTATTGTTGCTAACCAGTGTAAATAAGATTTAACACTCACTAAGGTCAGGCGTGGACAAGATGGGGTGTAAATAACCAAAATGAACTTTGATTAAATGTAATGTTGGAAACAAATCATGTATTATTCTGATCTGAAAAACATGTGTTTTAATGGCACAGTGATATTTATGATGGAGCCATCGCTGCCCAGCAGAAACAACACTTCACAAGTTTTTCTCCCAGGACGCTGCTTCACTTTACAGCAGACTCATGGTGTCAATACTTGTCAGTTCAGCACATGAATGTCACTAAATGTCCTGAGAAGTCTGCCTTACTGCTGGCAGTGTGGTACCACAGGTACCTCATGTCAATGTGTTCGCTTTCCTTTACGTTTGTTTCATAACAGCATCAAGGATTATTAAAGTATCATGAAAACTTCTTGCCAATGTTTTATTTTATTTGTTTCTCAAAGAGAAGAGAAGAGTCCAGGCTGTGATGTGATCTTTTAAAGTGCTCTTCAACAAAGTCTCTCCAGTTTTCTGGGGGTTTTTTCTTTGGTAATTGGCTGATTTCACTCTTCTTTTTTTTTTTAGTTCAGTCCTTGTACCTGACCTGAGGAATATGTTAGTGTTTGGTAAGCTACTTCACACTAACCTATGAATCATTTAAACATTAAAAAACTGCAATTTCAGGGGAGGAAGCAGCGTCGAACTTAGCAAACATAAACTGGATTGTAAATGATACAAATAATGGAAAGAAAAGACACAGCTGGACAGACGGTCTCTATGACTCTCACAAAGCCATTCTGAAGGGAAGCGGGGGAGAAAACGCAACAAAATCAACGTGAATCATTGAGAAAAGGAGTCTAAATTAGCACTGAGCTAAAGATAACCTTGGGAGGAAAACATCTCTGGCAAGGTGAGATTTATTATACATGAAACCAATCATCATTGGGGGAAAAACCCGCGCTCTGTGGACGCCGCAGAATCCATCACTTTTAGGCTATTTTCAGCGTCAAAGGTTACTTGCTCTATTTAAACAATTTAGTTCCCTGAACAGTATTATTATTATCTCAGAGATCTATATAAAGACCCGATGTGTGCTGTCATAATAGGGACACTGTGTACCACTGACGCTAGATAAACAGTCATAACTAGGCCAATCTCTGCTGCATTTACCGGATGTGGGTTCAGATACTTGACAGAGCTACAGTTACACTCCAGCACGTCCCTCGCTGGGAGGTCCATTTTTGTCTCCCCCAGTAATGATCTCACTCGTCTGCTGATTAGAGAGCATCCCTCCTAATAATCGTGATGATCATCCACCCATCCAGCGAGTCGTGCAGTCGTTCCATTATCTGTTCATTATCTAACCGTTCCATTCATCCGTCATTCCCTGCATCTGTTGGTCCATCTCTGCCTCCGTCCGCGCCATCTGTCTGCTTATCTATCAAGCTGACTTCTCCTCGTTTGTCCTGAATCAACCCATCGACAAAGTCTGGTCCCTGGATTTAAGCAACTGCTCAGGACTAACTCTGTGTGTGTGTGTGTGTGTGTGTGTGTGTGTGTGTGGAGTGAGGTTTGTAGAGTTATGTAACAAGGCTTTAGCTGCATGTGTGCTACTGTCAGCCCTGTACTTGCACACATTCCATCAGATTTCATACGTGCGGATGTTTTGCATGCACATTGTGTTTGCACGTGTGTTTGTGTGTTTCTATTTTGAGCATATGGTGTGTGTGTGTCTCATTAACTGAGCCGAGGTCTAAGAGAATCAAACTGTGGCTGATTTCAATTTCATGGAAATGATCCACAGATTCAGCTGATAGCCTAGAAGGAACAGTCCTCTACATGAATGATGGAACGGTTAATTGAAATTTTAGCTTTGGCTTGCAGTCGAATAAAGGATTATTTCACTCTTTTCTGTGTGTAACTCAAAATGTGAGTATTTAACATGCAAAAAAATCTAATTGTTTAAAGTTCAAAGCAGGTAAGATGACGTAAAGTCTGAACCCCTTTAGTCCAAAATAACCTAAATACAAAAACTTTCACAGCATTTCATCAGGATATGTAGCTCAGTACACACAATGATACAGAATATACATTGTTTTTAATAAAAGTTCATTATATCTTTTAATTATATAATCAACTTTTAAGTGTATTGTTTGACATGTTTTCATGTCTTCACTGCGGCGTATAACCGAGCCCCTCCTGTAGCGACGTTAAGTGTTTGTTCTCGTAGCTGTTTTCTCCTTTTTAGACTGAATTTACTGGAAAAAAAAAACTTTGGGATTCTTTTTGGTGTTTCGTCGTCTTCAACTCCGTAGAAATTTTGTACAGTTTAAAAATTAACCAAGTCTACAAATTTCAGTCTGAGTTAGTTGGTTCTGGAAGAGCGGGTTTAGTAATTATTCATGTGGGTTTTTTTCATGAAGAAGAAAACTGAATAATTCATAACCCCAGAGTTGTAAGTTCAGAGTGAGAATTTCTTCAGAAATAAATTAAAAGCGGGATGATTTAGAGAAATATCCAATAAAACATTTCTTCAGCCTGTTTAACATGCTGCAGTTGCGACAGGTTGGACTTGTATTATTATGTTAATATCAGCCATGTCTTTTGTTTCAGATCATTGTGTTTGGAACTCAATAACTTATTAAACGTATTTTAGAATGAGTTAATGATCTGCGTTTCTTCCTGAAGTTACGTCTTCTAACTGTACTGCAGATGTTTAACGCATTCGGTTACATTTTGTACGGATGCAGGATGCTTTTAGCACGGCAGCACAGTCTTCTATTGTACATGGGGCTGAATGAAACAAACATACTGATGGTACATTATTACAGCTGTGCATTACGTGCAATTAAATATTTCAAGGTATTAAATAGGGCTGTGATGATGCAATCTGTATGGCTGCATCAGTTCAACCATCAGCACACGATGAACATTGATCCATATAAAAAAAATGTCTCTTTCAAACATGGATACAGTCACCATTTAAAGCAGGACTATGCTACTTTTTTACCCTATAAATGTGTGTTTCTGGCTCATTTTGATGGCAAGGTGACGTTTATTATGTACATTCCTGAAGCTGTCATTGCCCTGCAGCCTCCTGATGCTCCACAATCGAACCTCACAACTTTTTTTTTCCACGATACTACAAGATTTCATCACACGCTAGCAACTGGATATCAACACTCTGGCTGCTTTAAAAGCACACCATCGCATTACTGGAGGAGGAGGAGAGGGAAAGAAAGCGACAGAGCTAGAACATCACACTGACTGGAGCGAGATCAGAGTAGGTAGGATGCAAGATGGCCGTCGTTTGAGGCGCATCACAGAAAGTTTCTCTTCAGTTGTGCCGCTTTAAGAAAGAACATGTAATTGTTTCCATTTTGTTCTCATAACCAAAATTTGACTAAATGAAAGATCTGATTGTCATTTATTAAAATGTCTGATTGAACTCAACAATGCCAAATTTTGAACCTTTATTTTGTTTCATTAAACATGAAATTGTGTTAAATTAGCATGCGATATGTCATTCTGATCGTTTAATCCAGTCAAATCAAACTCTTATCATGATAGATTTAATCATGAACATCTTTTATTCACACCTCTGGGACAGAAATGATGCTTTTCAGTGAGACAGACTCCGGATTTGAAGGCTATGGATTTTGTATTCGTACATTATAGACTGAGTGAGTGCAGAAAAACTATTCCTAAATTGCTTTTTGGAGTTTTTGGAATTATTTCCTCCATAACAAAGTGTATGTTCTTGGCTTGTTACAAGTCTAATAAAGATATAAATTCTCTTTATGTGCTCCTGGTGTTAAATATTGCCTGCAGAGTTTAGCAGAAACATGAAGTTTTATTCATTTCTGGGTCTTTTTGTCATTGTTTTGGTTTGTAAACAAACCGTTGATGTTGGTGATTTTTGTTCACGTCTTTGATGAACAATCAGTCTGCGTTGGTGGCGTCACACTCGTGTGTTCTGCATTGCTTCCTTAATGACCGGTTTATTTTTCATCTCTGACTGTCACACCTCTTCTTCTGGAGGTTCCTGCTTCCATAACACGTCGATCCTCTGAGATAATCATTCGTCATTGTTGCTGACAGCTGTTTTAATTCTTCTGGCTCTGCTATTTTGCTACGCTTGTCTTGAGTTGGACTGATAACAACTTATCACTAAAATGTGTTTGTTATGTCCATAATAAATCCGTGAGAGCAGGTTTATTATCTTCTATGATGAGTGAGATATAGGAACAACTACTGGATTGACTGACACGCTGCAGGGAGTTTATTCATGTGACTCTAATTGAAAATATCCAAAACAGCATTGATCTCCCAGGAATGATGGAAATGCTTCAGTCAGACAGAGAGAGGATAAAATCAGTGTATAAAATGATCAAATGGCACACAGCAGTATGGTTTCTTCCAATGAAGAAACCCATTTTTATTCCTTGGCCTCTAACCCAACGTAAGAGAGTTTCCAGTCAGTGTGCCTTATTTTTCTTATTGGTTTTTACTTACTATTTATTTAGTTTGTTTTATTATTTTAATTCAGTATTCCTTGTATGACCTCTTGTTTTATTGTGTTATTCATTTGCATTTGACCTGTTTTATTCTGTTTTTATTTAGGCCGATTGTGTACAGCACTTTGTTTCAACTCTGGTTGTTTTAAAGGGCTTTAAAAATAAAGTTGAGTTGAGTTAATGTTAGAAGCCAGTGTGCAAAAAATAATTCTACTTGTGCAGATGGAAAAGGATTGTGTATTTTTTCTGACTTCATCATAACATTTACTGCAAAAAGTTCTTATTGTCAGAAACTCCAGGTCCTGGACAAAGAACTTCCACATACAAGGACAAACGAGTCCTGAATTATTCATGAAATTACCACCTGCTGTGATGGTTTTCATCAAAATGATCCTGATCAGCTGAAAGAACTCATGATAGAAATTAGGGCTGTGACGATATGCTTTTGTCCCGATTCGATTCAATTTGATTTTTTGTGTCCCGATTCGATTTAAATTGCGATTCTCACAATTCTTCAATATTGCTGATTTTTGTAGATTAAAAAAACAGAATAAATGAATAAAACTTTTTCATTTTTCTTGATTTCAGTGAGGAAAAACATCATTCTACTGCTCCAATGCCCAAGAAAACAAGCAAAAAGATAAATAAAAACAATATAAATGACAGAAATTTTAAATTTGGATTATTTTTGTTTATTAAAAAAAAAAAAAAATCAATTTTCTTACAAAAAATCGATTTAAAAAATTGTGAAGCAAAACAAAATCAAGATTTTCGATTTTTCAATTTTCCCCCCCCTAATAGAAATATGCATAAACTAGAAAAAGTACATTCCTAATATTCAGAAGAGCTTTAGAGAAGTAAGGACATTTTCCAAACCCTAAACAAGTAAGTCTACCATCTAATGCCTAAACATAACCATGTCAGTTTGTAGAAGTTGTAGTTTAGGCAACATTTTATCTAGATCCTTAACTGAAGAGCAGGTAAAAGGGAAGGTTAAGAGGAGGCAGACTGCCCACCTGTATGCCATCGTCTCCATAAACACAAAAGAGAGAAAGTTCTGTCCAGTAGTTCTGGTGGGGGGGGGGGGGGGACTGGTCTGTTTAATCACTCTAATCAGTTTTCTAAAGCAAAATGTTTTGGGATTGGTTATGTGGGAGATCTGGTCCCCCCCCCCAACCTTTAACTCATCCCTCAAGACAGAGTGGCCTAAATATAAAGTATCCAGATACACAATATGACTTTATGCGGCAAACATAGAGGATAAAGAGAGAGGAAGCAAAGAGGATGTAAATATTCATCTTCAGAGGACGCCCTGATTCACACTCTCCCTCTGCATGAATGTGTGTGTGAGTGTGTGTGAGTTTGTGTGTTAAGAAGGCACAACAGAGAAGAGGATGACCCCAGAAGACCTGTAGAAAACTTCCTCCCACTTAACATCTGTAACCAGCCTGTCAATCATTCTGCAAAGATGTCAGAAATTTCACATGGACAGGCAGAAACCTTCAAACACCCACAATGCATCTGCCGTGTGTCTCCTTCTTCCTGCTCTTACCTCCGTCCGAGTACGTCTCGGTTCCATATCCGTCCTGCAGCCCGTTGTTCCACGTCCCCTCGTACTTCCCGCTTGTCCCCGTGCTCTCCCGCACACCGTATCGTCCTTTAAACCCATGCGTCCACTCGCCCTTATACACCCAGCGGCCTTTGTTCTCAACGCCCACGCCGTGTCTCTTGCCCTGAGCCCAGGTGCCCTGGTAGGTATTCCCGCTTGGCCAAGTGTAGACGCCCAACAGTTCAAAGCCATGGGCCCAGGAGCCACAGTACTCGCCCTGGCCTTTGGGTCCCGTGCAGATCCCGTAGCCGTGCGCCTTGCCCTCTTCCCACCCTCCGCAGTATGACCCCCCATCGTCAAAGTTGAACCTGCCGCCAGTGGACATGCATGAAACAGGTCTTGGCAATTCCCCTAAAGCCTCGACAAAAAGAAAAAGAAAAGAAAAAGAAAAGGAAGAGAGAGAAAAGAAGGACAGGTTGGTGCTAGAAGCGATCCATCGATCTGATAAAGGTTGCAGAGGTTAGGGGTGAGGAGGAGGGAGGACTGGGGGGGGGGGGGGGGGGGGGGGGGGAGTTTCCCACACAAATTAAGGGCTTCCTCTTGTTTTAAACCAAGCTTGGAGCAGATGAAGACGGGAAAACAAGATGAACAGCTAAGGTGGCCCCCCTCACGGCGGTGTCAGGGGTCTCCCGGCGTGGTGGGAAAGGTAGCGAGAGGCTCTTCACACCATCCTTCTTGGTGGCTTTGGCTAGCACTTCTCAGCTTCTCTGTGGCTCATGCAGGTGAAAGAGGAGGCGAGGGGGCCCAGAGCTGCCATTATCTTCTCTCAGCAGGAACTTCAACCATCAGGCAGCTCCTCCGGCCTGACTCGGCCTGCCCACACAGTCTACGACACAAACGCAGAACTCTTCCTCCTACTCTCCACTGCTTCCCGCTCAGGCCCACTTGTTCTGCCGCCTCCTACCTGATGATGCCTCCGCCTCTCTGGGGTGTAGGGCCGAGAAGTTTCCCCGGCGACAACCCTTTAAACCTCCAGAATAAACGCCGCCCTGATCAGCAGCGGAGCTGCAAACACATCTGTGACACGAAGACAAAAAGAGAAAGATTCTCCTCCTCGAAAATGGTTTTTCTCCAAGTCTGCTTCGGATGTTCAGAGAGAAAAAACCTTTAAAGTCAGACTCTGTGGCTCGCTACAGACTTCTCCATCTTCTTGTCATTCTCAGCCTTCACACACGGACAAATGCATAGAGAGAGGGAGAGAGTTAAAAAAAAAGATCAAAATAAAAGCAGAAGGTGTACTGCTTGGCTGCCTTGTTTCCGTCTATCCTGCTGAAGAGAGCAGCAATGCAGTCTGCTGTCTTATGCAGGCATACAAGATATGCAGCCACACACACACTTTTTCTGACAGAAAGTGCGCGCACACACACACAGGCAAAGAAAATAAACAACTGAATTGATTAATTTCTGCTCCTCTGTTCTGCCTCTCCCTCTCTCTGTCTCAGTCTGTCTGTGGGTCTTTAATCCACTGCGTCCATAAGTGGTTTATCCTCTGCGTGGGTTGCCTTCAGGTTGCCTGCTTGATGAAATAACATCCATCTATATGATCCTGTTACGTTGTGCTCTGTCCTCTTCAGCATCTCCTGCTCATCTCCATGTTTCCCTACGGAGCACCGGCTGACGCACAGCCCGCCTGCCTGCCTGCTGTCTTGCTCTTACAGTCTCCTCTGACGGCTGGATCTCTGTATCTCTCTCTCTCCCGTTCTATCACTGTGTGTCTCTCTCTCAGAAAATCTGCTCATTAGAGAGGACTGTTCCAATGCAGCTAGCCACCAACACCACCCCTCCCTGCTCAATAGCACACTCCGGCTTTTAAAGAGACAGTCAAACACAAGCACACACACATATATACACATGCAGACATCCTTCCTGTTGCCTCACCTGTAGCTGTTTATGGTTGGCAAAGTCTGCTAGCGGGTCATTGGTGGCTTTACTTCAATCGTACAAACATGACTTTTTTTGCTGGTTCACACAAAAACAAAACAATTAGAATTTTTTAATATATAAATATATATATATATATATATATATATATATATATATATATATATATATATATATATATATATAATATAATATAATATATAATATATAATATATATATATATATATATATATATAGATAGATAGATAGATAGATATAGATATATATATATATATATATCTATATATATATACAAGAAAAAAAAACTTTTTAAAATTTTATTTTGTTTCTTTTTTTTTTTTCTAATTGCCGGGTCATTAACAGACTTGAAGAGCATATAAGGAGATGTTGGAGTTGCAGCGTTTGAGGAACGACACAATCTGAAGCCTGTCCCAGAAAAAATGGCAGTATTCACAAGTTTATGTTAAAACTACATCTGCAATGTCACCCTTTAAAGCATAGTGTCCACTACAACTAAAACCTATTTTACCCTATAATGTTGCATGTATAATATATAAAGAGATACCGAGAAACGTTTGACCACTAGGGGTGTTAAATCTGTAATTTCCTACAGGCCACATGACACTGTCACAAAAAAGTCCATCCGTGGGACCCTGGTTAAGGTATGCACCTCTGAAATGTTTAGGGAGTCACGTTAGCTTTGGTATGCAGTCAATTAGCCTCAACTAGCAGCATTTAGCTTTCTACTAAACAGCTGAATAAAGACACAGACTTATACTGCAACGTTCTGCAGCTCATCTGGCGCTTAATGACTTTGTTTTGGATAAACGCTGGTTGATAGATGTGATAAAGTTCATCACATTTTGGTACATTTGCACAACAGGCAAAGAGCTAACTCACCAGGCTGATAGCACTGAGGCAGACAGAGAGTGGCTTTTACATCCACATGGTTCTTTCACCAACCAGCCAATTCTTTCTCTTTCTGGCCTTCTCAGACACTGTTTTCACCTTCCTACTTTGTTCAGCCATGACAAACTTGTGGGGGGCGGGGGCAAAGCGCTCCAGGTCACATGATCACATGAGAGACAGATCCACTCCTGCAAATTTACAATGTCTAGTTTCTGAAAGGACAGCCCCTTTCGAGCGCCGACATGTGTCAAACACTGTACACTGGCCCTGGAAATCACCTTATGTCACTTACATTAGACTGATGGGTCAGTAGTTACACTTTATACCTATAACACATACATTTTTGAGACATTTTGCATCACTTTATGGTAAAAACTTATAACACAATATAATACTTGTCTTCTGGCCCTGTGGTGGATACTAGGAGCCAGAAGACGATGCTGAAATAATTTTAACACCTCATATAGTAATAAATGGTAACTATACAAAACATAGTATTGTTCAATTTTTTTATTTGACATTTTATTAAAGGGGGCAAATGAAGACTTCAGATGTTACATGTATACTGTTCTCCCCACTGTTTCTTGGGCTGAGCTTTAAGGGTTAAAGACTGTTTTCTAGTATATGCATGGATGAAGATGTTATATTTGCAAATTAGCCTCTTCACTGCACATTATTGAGTCATCCAACACTGCCATTCACAGGAGAATAAATAAATATATAAATATATATATAAATAAATAAATATATAAATAAATATATAATAAAATCTACACACACACACACATATATATATATATATATATATATATATATATATAAAAATGCACTGTAAATGCAGTCTAACAGTGGAAAAAGAAAATATTCCAGCTATATTTTTATGGAGTTTTTTTTTTTTCTTAAATTTTAGAAATGTTAATATAGAAACGATCAGAATGAAATGAATAAAAAGTCAAACAAGAATAAAAATGAAGAAGAGAATAATTGTTTGTGTCTGCAGAAGTGTGAAAAGCTGTTCAGAGGGTTAAGATTATTTCATTTGTTTTCTGTTAATGATTTTGCATCTTTTATTTATTTGTTTGAGCAGGATTCACCCTTACATCCCACCATTTGCTCTTGGATCAGAGTAGTTTTGGGGCTTTGACTAGACTGACTAGATCGGGAATTTTGCTCAACTTTTTTGCCAGTTACTTTTGTTTCGTTTGCTCTCATGCTGCAGCGGACCAAACCGCAGGTACAACAACTGCTCACTAGAGGTGATATTCCAGGACCTACTACCTACCAATCGTTTATTGGCCAGGATCGGAACTGGAACTTGCTTTCCTTCTCCCAAACTTTTTCTGCAGGGTCCCCTTTCATCAGTCACAATATCAGGACCCCTACCCCACCAGCACAACCTCATGAACCCCGACACTTAAAATGAAACATGTGTAGAAATGTGCACAAACTAGTCATAAGTTTGTTAACTGCTACTTTAGTCCAAACCAGAACAATTGTATTCATCGCTGTTATGATGTGAGGCTTGAAGGAAACAATTCACACTACTTTATATGGAGTTAGTTGAACATTTGACAAGAACAATGCTGCTACAGTAAAATAACTGTTATTTAGGTAGTTGAGTAGCTTGAGGTGGGGGTGGTTCACCTGTCTGGGTTTTTTTTTTTTTTGCTTTTATCTGCCCATTGGTACTTTCACAAATTTGTTCACATTTGTGCAAAAATCTATGTTTTTTTCATCTAATTGCTGCCTTCGACCCCCCCATCACAACTCTGGGCTCCACATTATGGGTACCACTGGAGTGACATCAGCATTATGACTTCCTACAGTTTTTACTATAATCTGTCCAGCAGCAGAAGCAGCGAGCTATCCAGTGTGTTAAGCTACAACACGTTCTACATCACTTCCTCTCTTTTGGTCACTGGGTGGTCCATTTCTGTTTATACTGCAAATGAACTGCACCAGGGTTCACTTGCATGAAAACTGAGGGCACATTCACATCAGCCTTTTTGATTTGAATCCGAGTCCGTATGCTCGGAAAGTCTGCCTCGTTCGGGGAGCTGTGAATACGCCAAACAAATTCTGATTCGGATCAACAAAGCGGACTCGGTCCACCTACAAATGCAGGTCTCAGTCCATTACAAGCGGACCAAATACAGGAAGTGGACTGCAAAAAAATTTCACTTTCTGCGTTTGATGTTGCATTGTGGGTAAATACATGGAGATCATTTTAAGAGTCTTCTGCCTCGTCTGTTGTTCTTACTGCGTCCATTGTTGCAGTGTATTTCTGCAGTATACTTACATAAGACACAATAAAAAAACAAAAACAAAACAGCAATAATTTTGTCTCAATGTTTAACTCAAATGTACAGGAAACGGTCTTTTACTGAATGCTAGCGCAGCGCCACCTTTGGTGGGAATGGGTATTTATTATTCTAATGGTTTGACTCATTTGACCAAAGTGCAGCGTGAACACAAACTCGGTCCACATGGATACACCCCCCTACAACTGGGCCGAGTCCCCAATCGGACCGAGTCTAGTGGACTATCCTGATGTGAATGTACCTTGAGACCCTTGGCTTTCTACTGGAACATTGCTTGCTTCTTTGGTCTGCACCAGAGTGTGAATGAGTATTCACACTGCAGTGAACCGAGCCTACTATCTATGTGAGTGGACCAGGATTTGTTAAAGTGGAGCAAATAGCATTAAAGTGAATGCACTGCAGGTAACGCCTCATGTGTCTGGCTACTTTCATACCTAATGGTCTGCTGGATTCAGTACGATGGGATTTATCTTATCTGGGGGATGTTTCTGGACCATGCTGGAGTTTATGGTTTTATCAGCGCTTTGAATGCACCTTCAGCTTCTTCCAAAAAGTAGTTTGAGCAGTTAACAAGAGGCCATGTGATGGATTGGCAACCTGTCCAGGGTGTACCCTGTCTCTCACACAATGATTGCTGGGATAGGCTCCAGCTTCCCACTAAACGGTTAAGAAAATGGATGGATCAGTTAACAAGAGTAAAAAAGTGCCACATGGATGCTTTTAAAGACAACATTTGTGCTGGGATGTCAGCTATGTTAGCATCAAATTAACATTGACAGAAAAAGTTTTCTTTCTGCCGCCGGCTTAACAGAGCAGAAGAAGGAACACATGATGGGGTTCAGCCAGAGAAATGTTTTACTGGTTGGCGGGCATATTGGTTCTGATCTGAGAAATCAATGAAACCAGTAACAGAGCCACTACAGTAACAGTGACATTTAAGCAGCATGCATTCATCAATAACTAATCTGAGATTGTAAATCATCACCATCAGCAGCTTTGTCGGATCTGGTGTGAAACTTTTTCATACAAAAGTGAACTCGAGTTCAGAAACTGGAATAAAATGAGAGACAATCAATCTAATGCCCTACTTAGTAAACTGCGTGATTTCAGACCATTCCTTCTCCATGACCAGTCTGCTTGTTGAAGACGTGTTATCATAGACTCTTCCTGCTGAATTGCCAACATTTGTTTGCCTTCCGCTCCATCAGGTGGATGGATTAATGAGTAACTTTCAGCTTCTGTCTGAGCTTGAATGGTGTTAAAAAAGATGTTTGAAGGGTTTGTTTCTGACAGTTCGAAAAGGATTTCTTATAAGCTTTATAAGCACATCTGCTAGCTTGTGTCTTATTTAATCAGTTGTGCCTTTATTACTGTCTAGCTTTTATCAGTAAACATGCTTTCCAGACTAAATGTTCATAGTTTGTGTTGCTAAGAGCTGAATATGGTAAATAAGTGCAACAATGAGCTAATCCTAACCACTTAATAAGAAATTACATAAGGTTCTTTTTTTCTATCCTACATTTGGTACAGCACCTAAATGGTTGTATCCTTGTTGTTTGTTTTTCTTCATAATGCTTGAGCCATACTAACAAAATCAAACTGCTCAGTCTTCTCTACAGAGTTTTGGTTGTATTGCAGGTCTGTTTAATGTCCACATTTTGCCATAATGACAGTCAAAAGGACACATCAAGAAATATGAAAATCTACCTCAAAGCAAACACTTAAACACATGACCTAAGAAAGATCTTTATGTGGCCCGTAAACCCTTTAAGAGCCTGCTTTACCATGTTGTAGAGCAAATTTCTCAGTGAATTATAATTTAATTAAAACATTTGGAAATAAGCCATCCTGAGCCATCTCTACCCAGCCATGTCCATGTGGGGCACATAAGGGTTACATTTATGCTGGATGTGAAGGTCCCATATGGGTTTATCTGCAGTTTCCATGGTGGCGTTACCTTTGTTTGCCCATATGGGGATCAAGTTGGTTCTTACTGGATTTCAGCTGGGAACCAGCTTGGTGAATTGCACATGATCCATGTAGGCCCCATATCCTAGCCAGCATGTCCATGTGAGGCCCATAAGGGTTAAATTTTGGCTATGTTGGTAATTTGTGAGCATGGGCTGGAAGCAGGAAATGTTTCAGGTCCCATGTGATTTCAGTTGCATGCGTACCTCATATGTGAAACCCATGTGGGCTGTATGAGCCCTATGACAAATGTAGGTGGACTGGCTGAATGGGCCCAATTTGAAATCAAGTCAGAACCAACCAAAATAACTCTTATTGGTCCCACATGGACAAGCTGGCTGGGAAACAATTGGCTTTGGTATAAAACTAAAGCAAGTTTCTGTTATCCCAATGCTGTTTTCGATTTCAACCATTTAACTGAGCCTACATTATCATCAACTTTAATCTGAGCTATTTCCTAAAAACATTTATCTTTATTATTCTTGTCCAAAAGAAAAGGAAATTTCCAAATGAATATTTTAATCTTTCCCCAGATGTGACATGGAGGGTCATGTGACCAGTTGATGTCCAATAAAGATGGTGCAATGTGGAACAAGCAACTGCAAATTTCAGTGTTTTGGGAAAGGAAATGAGGGAGAAAGGCTTTAGAAAGATTTGTCAAATTCCCTGCAGCAAGTAGAAAACCCAAAAATAAAGCTACGCAGCTGCCTTGCAGATTCTTGTAGAATCTCGTCTAACTGAGGCTAATACACTAAACACCGTTCCATGCAAACGCCTGCAAATCACAATTGTTGTTTTTTAAATCTTACAAATATCACTGTTATTTTGCAAACATTTGTAGTAGAAAAGCAGCTACAGACATGCTTCACCACACTTAAATTACCGCCAACATGTTGAGTACCTGTACCAGTGACTGATGCTACATGACTCATTCAGGTTGTCACATGCCATCCATCTGTTGTACAGTTGAGTTTGATAAGAAAGGAAATCCAGAGATTTCTTTCTATTGATTACCAAAAGAAGAATGTCGTCAGAGTTGCTTTCAGTAAAGAGGAGGGCAAATGAGACGCTCACTGCAAGTAACTATTGTTGCAGTGTTAATTTCATATTAGGTAAGTTTCTATGTGAGTAGAGAGCTAGCTTTAGCTACTGCTAACTGGGTTTAAAGTGTCTTGTACATAAATTTGAGAAATTTAAGTTATTAGAGTGAATCTGACTAGACACCTTCTGTAACAAATGCATTTTATCAGCATCTAATAAAAGATATTGCTACAGAGATAGCGGTTGCTATCTTAGCTTAGATATCGGTCTACAGCAACACAAGTTTCTTGTGATGTCAGATCTTCTGGTCGACCACCCAGTGAGCTCTGGAATAACAATAAGCATCCGTGCTTTTAAAAAAATTCAGACTGTACATGAAGACAAGTTATGTATCAGGTAGATAATCCGGTAGCTTGTCAATCGATGTTAGTTATTGGAAAACATCTGCAGGAATTTAGTACAGCTGGCATTAAAAGAAATCTTTTTCAGTTCTTAGAGATTAAAATGAGAATTATCCATGAGTCTTACATTACATCAGCCTCCCTGGAGCTCGAATAGATCACGTATTTCAGTCAGAGAGGATCGATGTTCGGTACTCACAATAGTAGAATGCGTAATGACGTCACACTCCTGCAAGGCATCAATGGGTCTCAGAAACTATACTGTTAGCTTCATAGCATGGTGCTTAAGTCACTTTTAGGCTAAACTGTGATGTCTGTCAAGCCCAGTGTTTTTTAACCTTTTTTGAGCCAAGGTTCACTTTTTTCATGGAAAAATCACAGGGCACACCACAAGCCAAAATGTTTTTTTTTTGTTGTTTTTTTTTTTTTAAAAAGTCCATATTATTCATATAAAGTCCATCTCGTCAAAGCCTCTTGAATAGAAATCAGATAAACACAAGAAGAAGGAATTTTATTATCTTTCATTGGGGCCTGTTTGGATGAACACAGAGCTGCTTTTTAAACCAGTTAGGTGAAAATTGGATAATCCCTCAGGGCACACCTGATGATCTCTCACGGCACACTAGTGTGCCACTGCACAGTGGTTGAAAAACACTGGTCTAGCCAATTGACTGTTAATGTGTATTATTGCCTATAAAAATGTGATTCAAGCAGTTAAACTGTGGGGCTAATGATATGTAATGAGATTATACATTTAGGTGTTAATCTGGATTCTATATTAATTTCTAGCAATTTGTCTGTTCACACATTATTTTGTCAGTTTAGTTTTATGTGTGTATTCTCTAGTTAACTTTTATGCTGTTTTTTTTTTTATTCTTTGTTTTAATTTTAGGTGTATGTGTGTATTTGATTTCTAGTCAGTCAGTTTTGTGGGATGTTTTATAGTATTTGATCCATGTCTGTGGTTGGTTAGCAATCATTTAAGCTAATAAAAATCCATTTTTTTGTTGGGACTTGATGGTGTGTTGGAGTTGCAGTGATTTAAATCTTTTTTATTGTCTCTATTGTTTCTTAGTATTTGTTTTGTGTGGAGCACTTTTTTCTTATATTTAGTATTTATGGAACAAGCTAAAGATATCATTTCATGAGGATCTAAAACATGAACATTTAAAGTAATAAATCTGAGGATGATTGAAACGATCCTTATTATGCAGATGGTTTAAAAACTGCTCCAAAATGAATATTCAGCTGTGTCTTTCAGTGTGATGAAAAAAGATTAAATCAGTTCTGGCTCATGTATTACACTTTGTGCATTGGGAGGCTTTTTGTTAGTTTTGGTTTATTGAGTCAGCAACATCCTTAGTCAGTATATGATTATATTCAGTCCTTTGTATATTGTTCTGGAGTATAATAAGCCTCAAAGCTGGAAGGTACAATAACAGGAGCATCCCATTATTTACCAGATATTTTCCTACCTTTACTTCTGAAGACACAGCAGCATTAACCTCTTAAGGCTGCCTGAAGAAAAGTGCCAAGCTCGAAATATGATGAGTTGTTCAGCATCCCATTTAAAAATCATAAATGTATGAAATTGCTCAGATTTCATATCTAACTGCAGCTTCCTCCCTGCTTTTTAATTAGCAGATGGATTTGAATGAAAATGGTTCTTTAAAGGTAGAGTATGTAAGATTTTCAATATTTTCAAAATAAATTAACTAAAAAAATAACTACAATCATGATTAGACAGTTTTTTTTTAAAAACATGTAGGTCCCAGTCTGTCCATATTTGATGCGTTATTAAATTACAAGTTTAATTAATGACAAAGACCTTTCTTGAATGTTTTCTGACCAGTAAAAAAAAAAAAAGTACTTTTTTCCACCAGTAGGGGGAGTATAAGCCCATTTATTGCAGAGCGGCTCTGAGCTACAGCTCACAAGCGATTCCTGCCCTCATTGGAGCTGGCAAGGAGGAGGGGTGAGGGGTGAGTTTTGCTCATTACTGCCAACCTGTGGTGGTTTGTGGAGGTAGCAGTTTTGTGGTTTTGCTCACGACCTGGTGTTTGCCACCTGGTGGTGGAAAGAATCGCCTTGAAATCTTACACACTCTGCTTTTAAAGGGCTATCACTACTAATTTCCTGAATTGATTCAATCTGAATTTGTTTGAATTAGTTTCTATGCAATAAAGATTATTTTCAGTTATATAAGTAAAAACATTATTTCTATTGATAAACATATTCTCAGATTGTTGTCTATATAATTCTGAGTCCTCTTACATGATCGTCGGAGTTCTGGAGGTAATCAGATTACTGTGAAGACTTGATATGACACGTCTACATGTACTTCTGAACAACATATTCAGTCTTAGCTCGTTGTAAAGTAGAGCATGTGTGGTGAACGTTTTCCTGATTAATGGAAAACTATTTAAACCTGCTATAAACTCCATGAGAAGAAAAAGCTTTTTTCTTGTTCTTAGTGCCCTGCAAAGAAACTGAAGTCATTTTGTTCTCATTGATGTGTTTGAAGACAGTTTTCGACACATCGGACTGGCAGAACTTTTTTCTTGTGGGGCTCTGAGAAGTATTACGTGATTGGTTGGACATTTGAGGTGGGCGTGGTTAATACAGAAAAGCATGAAATGGAAAGTTGCCGCTTCCACATTTTTGCTAATGCAGGTTAAAAGGATTGTTTTGGTAGAACCAGCTGACCACAGTGGTGAGAAAGTACAATACTTTGCAAAGTTGCAAAATACTTCGCAACATGTGGCATTGAAACACACGGACGCAGCCACATGCACAACCCGACCTGCCACGGACAAAAATTCTCATTAAACATAGGCGTTTTAGCCCATTTTTGGGGGTGCTGAAGCACCCATAGACTGAAGCTAAGCACCCCTAAGATCTGATTTGTTTTTTTTCTTTTAGTGCATGATATTTTTTAAGTTAAAAAAAAAAACTAAAATATAAAAGTGTAGAAACTATACACTACCTGGTTTAAAGTAACATTGTACCACGCACTCACACACACACACACAACACACACACACCACCACCCCTGGCCGCCATAATGGTTTGATCGATTGATCTACTGTCCCACCATCCCCGACTCAGACGGGAGAAATCTTTGCGCTCTCTTCTGATTAATGTGCTGCCTGAGTTGTTGAACCGCGATAGTAGTGTAAGCCTCTGGCTTTAACCAGGATTTGTTGCACAATGCTTAACTTCCACTTCATACCAAAACATTTTTATTATTACCAGCCCTCCTGATTGCTCCTGTGCTTAAACTTAGGTTAGTCTTCATGTGTGTTGAGGTAGGAGTTAGCCGACGTTTTTCTAGCTAACCTTACAGGTGTTAAGTACCCCTGTCCTGTTTGAATGAAGGAGAGAAGCTAGTTGCTGTGTCAATTACATGTGACACAGCAACAAGACAATGTGCTAATAATGGACATTATAAATCCTGCTGCTGTGTGTGCATATGTGTACAGCCTCATCATGTATCAGCTAAGAGTAGCTATATCAATGTTGACGTCACTTAATAAATGTAAAACACATAATTTTGGTATGTGCCATGAACTGCATAGAGAAGACTTCCCCGCTGCAGATGAAGCTTCTCCTGGAGGATGGATGGACACAACGAAAAAAAAGTTTTTTCTTGCTCTTGCGTACAGAAGCAAAGAGCGGTCGTGGTCCCATGTGTTTTTTAACACTGTTATCTCGCTATCACGGGCTAATTGTCTCGCTGTCACAGAATAACCAGCCCTGTTTTGTCCTTATAATGAGATAACTATCTCATTATCTCAAGAAAACAAAGTTGGTTATGTCGTGATAACGAGATAATCATCCCATTATCAGGAGAAAACGCTCTTTATTATCTGGAGATCACAAGAAAATTAAGTCGTTATCGTGAGGTAACCACATGAGAAAAAAAAAAAAAAAAACAATAGGGGAAAGCAACCGCTCTCGGCCTCTGTACTTGTGGCCTTAAGAACAATAACAAAGTTCTCGCTTCTCATGGAGGATGGATCAAGCTTTAGGATACACCTGTTTTGGCTGTTTGTTGGACCGACTGATGCTACTTCATGGTTCCTTTAAAGCTGGGCTCTAACCACAGTCAGTGCTAGAGTACTCGTGGTGCTTCAAGATGGGGGGGGGTACACAGTTCAAAACCTGGTCATTGACCGTCCACAGTCTGGATGAATGGCCAGGGATCACAGGGGAGACAGAAACAGCAGCAGTTCCTCAGGCCCAATGTTGCCTCCCACAAGGAAGAGAACAGGAATACCACTGTCCCGGCACCGGCTCCAATTTAGCCGTCCACAAACCCTCAGAAGTGAGGCCGCCCAACTCCGCTGATGCCCTATTAAGCTGCCAATGGTATGCAGAGCAATGGAATTGGCATTCAGGCTAGTCTAGCCACAGCTACCAGTCTTCTACTCCAGGCAAGGAAGATCTGCTGAAGGAGCCACCTGGCTGGATATAAAGGCATCCAGCTCCGCCCAGTAATGATTGGCAGTCTGCTGCAGCTTGGAGGTGCAATGTGGGAGGGAGGAATCTCATTCCACCACATCCTGTAAAGGAGAGTAAGCCAGTGATTTCACGAAAAAAAAACTTACAAACTTTTTGTTGTGGTCAAAAGAAGCTGAGTCAAAGCTTGCCACAGTTTGCAGTGATCACTTCCTTAGAGTTGTAAACCACTTTGCTGCAGCCGGTTATAGTCCAGGGGCCTCATTTACAAGCCTTGCTAATGCACTAAACAAGACCTGAAAGTTGTGCAAGTACTTTTCTGCACAAAAGTTTGTTATTTATAAAAATAAACTCAATGAAATAAAGTGTGTACCGGTGCACCATCTTTGAGCCTTGTGCAATAACATTTTGGAGAGAGAAAAACTGGCAGCGCAGCTGATGAGACGATGAATTTCAGCCACATTCAACCGACGTGCGTTATCATTTCTCACAGCCCCGTTGGCATAGTAGTGGAGTCATCCTCCTCCAGACGCAGGCAGGCAACAAGCAAGCAGCAAGCTCTGGTTGTTAAAAGTGAAGCCTAGCTGGAGTGCATAAAACTGCAGTTCCCCCTTCATCCACTAGGGGCTTCAAAACAGAGTAAATCCCCATAGACTCCCATGTTAAAAAGACCAACTTCACAGCAGAAATAAACATGTTTACAGCCTGGTTCAAAAATCTATTTTAGGTTTAATAGGTCAACATATTTAGGGGCGTGTCCCTTTGATTGACAGCTACCCGATCTCCCGCTTCAAGTAAGAGGAACGTAGAACAACCGCGTTTTTTTTTTTATTTAACAATGTGACTTAGCCTGCTTACCTCCGTTAGCTGGTTAGCTCCTATTAGCTCTTGGTTAGCTCGGTTAGCTCGTAGCTACAGGCAGCTCTGAGTTTGCTTGATGTCAATCTTCCACCCCTTGCTCACAGCACCCCTCTCAGCTCAACCTCTTTGCCCATATTTCAATTTTCTGAGAAAGACTACGCGCATGCCCCTGCCAAGAATGTGATGGTAGGAACCGCCCACCGAGTTTCAATTCAGCTCTTCAGAAACCTCTGTGTGACCTCACGGAGGCTCCACCCATCTTTTTATATACAGTCTATGGTCACAATGTAACCTGGTACATAAATACTTATATATACTATATATATATATATATATATATATATATATATATATATATATATATATATATATATATATATATATATATATATATATATATATTATATAATAATAGCTTATAATATAAGCTGTATTGCCATTTTGTTTTTCGTGTGGTTGCTGTGGAACTGTGTGTGGGTGTGGTGAACCAGGTGTTTTCCATCTGTTGGTAAATCACTGTCCTATTTAAGAGGCAGACACACAACATTCTGGCTCTCTGTGGCTTGGTGAATTGTGTCCAGGTAAACTTTACACATGAGTTGACACTTATCTTTTGACGTTTGTATGGAAGTATTTTAACCTCTCTGTGGCTTGGTGAATTTTGTCCAGGTGGGCTCAGAGGGAGACCTGCAGGTTCTGCTCAGGAGGAGGAATGGCAGAAGTCTGAGTCGGTGGTTCATGGCTGACAGACTTAGCTTAGCTACTGCTAGCCTGATCAAGGCTTTGCGACACGGATAGGAGCTGCATAACAGGCCCAACCTCTTCCATTGACTCTCCCCAGTTTGCCTACTGGCACGCTAACACTGAAGGACATGGGGGGGAAAAAAAAAAAAAAAAAACACTGAAGGACATGTGCTTATTTTTTTTAGTTTAATTTTAACCATTTTTGTCATAAAACTTAGCCTTTTAAGCTTGACTTCTGACTCTGTACATTTTGTCCACTACTCACTGGTTGGTCAGAAGTAACCAGCGTTACAACAACACTTTTATTTGCTGCCACTACTGTGGTTATCAAACAAACTATTTAAAGATTAAATGAAAATAAATAAAAATTTGACTCTCCATAATCAATGACACATCGATGTCGGCTTTGGTGAAATTGCATTTCTTTGCTCTTTTCTGAGTGTTTGTGATTGAAAGCCTTGACATAACATTTATCAGCTGGCTCATTTAAATACACATTGCTATTGCCATTAGTATTGACCATTTCTGGTTGAATGTGTGCTTGTAGAGGACAGAACACGACCTGGAACCTTGTGCACAAATGTTGAGCCGAAGGCGTGATTTATAAGGGTCAGATTTCTTGTGGGAGCGCTGCACATTTTTGGGGATTTTTTTAAAACCTTTTTTTAAACCAAGCCGAGATCTTCTATCCAAAGACTTAGGTCAACTCGTCCAGACCAGAAACCAAACCAAACATGGAGAAGCAGCATTTAGCTGTTAATTGGCAAACAAGTGGAACAAAATGCCAGAAAGAGGATAAAACTCATCACACTTTTAAAGGTTTAACCAAGTTAAAAAAATATATCAACTAATCTCTTTTAATTATCTTAATTTTTGCCTTTATTGTGATTTTTGCTATTTGTCCTTGTCTTTTATGCCTCTCTACACAATGTGTAATGCTTTTAATGTTTCATGTAAAGCACAATGAATTCTATGGTACGTAAAAGGTGATCTACAATTACTTTCCTTACCTAAACATACTTGGACAATGTTATGAAACTTTGCACATTAGCCATTTTGGCTATCATTGTTCTCCCTGATATTAGCCTGAAGTGATGCTACTGACTACATGCATGCATCACACACCAGCAGCACCAACCTTGGCCTCCAGAAGAATCTCACACCTCGACTCGAGCTTCATGTTTTCAGCAGCACGCAATGTCCTCAGTGACCTATAAGAGCTCTGTTGCTATTTCCTGTAACATTTTATTGTGTAAAATACCTGAAAGAAACGAGATTTCAACCATTTCAATCCATTAACCCCTGATGTAACGCAAGTGTTGCTATGCCCACGTCTCTCAGGTATTAATGGGTTAAATGGATAGTTAGTAGCTTACAGGAATCCCTGTGATGACAATCAAAAGGCAACAGAAACTATGGTCTATTTTTCCAGATCTAAATATTTGCTGACAAAACTAAACCTTTGTGTGTAATTTCAGCCAAGATAAACTATGTGAAATATCCATGACAGCCCAATCAACTCCAGCTGACATTTTATCCTTTCAATGTTTACAACATCATGCAATTACATCCAAGTCCATCTCTGGTGTGGATAAATGCTTCTCTATCAGTCTCTAACAGGACCTTTAATGTCCTTCTCAGCTCCACCGTGCAGTCAGGCTGTTTTTCTGCCTGCCAATGACTGGAAAAGCTAAGCCAATTCCAGCCCAGATTACAGTCATAAAATCGCTGGGAGTTGAGGGATTACAGCTTAGGCCTCTAAACACACTGGTAGCAGAGAGAGAAAGGCAGAAGCAAGCAGGAAAGAAAAGCGAGAAGGCAAGCAGGTTAATGAGAGGGCGTAAGAAGAAGAGAGGGTTAGAGCGATTTCTTGACCACAACAATGGGATTACTGCTTACAGAAGTTAGCAACACAGAAATCTGCCTGCAAATCCTGGACAACATTTCCGCCCAATCAACCACAGCGACAGATTGCAGTTATCTCATTTCTGCATGAACAGGGGAGGCAGGTAGAGAGACATGAAGTGTTAAAAGCAGGACAGTTGGGACTTTCATGTAGAACTATGCAACTTTCTGGCCTCAACATACTGTTTGTGTTTCAGACTCATTTTCATGCTACAATGATATTTATTACATCCTCACTGCTCCTCTGCAGCGTCTTGACAAGGGGTGTCAAACTCCATTCCTAAAGCGCCGGCATCCGGCAAGTTTTTGTTGTTTCCTTCGACCAACACAGCTGATTCAAATCAAATGGATCCAGCAGCTTCTTGTCAACATATTTATGGATTCGTTCAGGTGTGTTGGAGCATGGAGACAACAAAAACTTGCTGGATACCGGCCCTCGAGGACTGGAGTTTGACATCCCTGGTCTAGACCCTGACAAAAGGCTCTTCACAGCTTTTTCTTTTAAATCATCAGTGAGTTTCTCTTTACTGCTGCTGGAGTTTCAACAAAGAAAATCTAGTCAGTATCATTTTGTGTGTGTGTGTGTGTGTGTGTGTGTGTGGTACGTAGTTTGTAAACTGTGTAAAGTAATTTGTGTGTAACTGGGGGCACGTGTAAGTGTATGTTTGTATAAAGACAGTGATATACTTTCTGACTGAGAACAGCCTTATTGTTGTTGATCAGAGGGTTTATTTAATATCACATAAACAAATATCTTGTTTATGTATTTGTTTTTATATATCTTTTATTTACTGTTTTATTTTATTCCAGTTTTTTCCCTTTTGTTATTCTTTGTTTTTGGAGTACAACAATGTTTGATTACATCATGTGATTTATGTGCATGCTGCATGTCTTCATCTCTGTTTTTTGGTGTATTTCGTGGCCACTTACAGAGCCTACAAGCTGCAGCGTTTTCTGGACTTCTACGTGGACACACATTCCTTTAAGCAGTCTTGTGCTTTTGGAAAAGTTTGTTGAAATGAAACTGGTCCCATTTCAGGGTGAATTTAACCTGAAAAGTCAAACGTGATCCATAGTATCTCCAGGCAACAGATTGATCTCTTTTTTTTCCCATCATCATGTTAAACATCATCATCTGCTAAAGCTTCAGAACTTTATCATTGCTCAGATTCTCCATAAACAGGCTGTGCAGATGGGATTTTCGGTGGTGTGACAATGAAACAGGTCCCCCTAAAACATTATAACAGCATTTGAATGAAGTTTTAAACTTTCAATTTAGACAGAAAATGTCTTTCTATTTTTAAATACAACCCCTGTCAAAAAATAAATATGAAATAAAGTTTATTTATGACGCACGTTTCACAGATGAAAATAACAGTGTTGAACATAAAATGGAAGCAACAAAACAACTTTAATAAAATAACCAAAACACATCAACCAAATCTTTTCGGAGTGAAGCAGTCTGCAGTTTGAAGGCGTTCACAGAGTCGATCACATGGAGGGATGGGGGCAAGTCTGGGGGCTCCAGCCTGAAAAGCCAGGTCTGCCCGGGTTTTCAGGAGCCTCTGGTCTGAAAACTGAAGGGTGCTGACCGAGAAGTTCACAGAACCACACGCAGACCCCCAGGACTATACAACATGTCATGTTTTCCTTCCTGATCTGATCATCAGTGGAAACTCTATCTCTGTCCTGTGGCTTCCTAACTGCCTCTGCTGTTTCTCATCAGTTTCATTCAGTTCACCTGGTTTTCATGTCTCACAACTGACTTAAACTCTCTTCAATCTCTTCCTCTCTCCCAGATTATCAGCAGATTCATGTCTAGTTGTTTTCCAGCGTTCTACGGAGTGTCTCCAGTTGCCGACCTACTGCTTCACGTCCCAGGATTCCCCACCTTGCCTTGCCCACGACGGACGCCTCTAGTTTCTTGGATTTTCTGGTCACAGACCCTTGCTTTGTCTTTGGATCCCCAAGCCTTGTCTCTCGTCCTGGATTAGTACTTTGCCATACTTTTTACCTCCTGCCTCCATCCTGACCCTGTCTCTGGAGCCTGGACTCTTAACAGCTGCTCATTCACCTGGATTGATCCTCTAAGTCTCATCTCACATTCCTTATTCACAAATAAACTGGTTATTTGTTTACAGCTCCTTGTATGTGGCTGAATTTCGGGGTCCTCACAGTAATTCATTACACAACACCCTGGAAGTCAAAACTAATATTTCCTCCACTGTTTTGTTTGAATTTATCTGGAGGTCATTTAAAGAGACAGTTTCTGATGCAAACAACTGAATGTCATCAGCGTAGAAGTGATTTACGCATTTGATGTGAGTTAAGAGAGCTAGCTTTAAAGTAAAAAGTGTTTGTGTTTCATTTTTGCAGACAAAAAAGGAATGTAAGATATTAGTTTACACATTTACTTTGATTACTATCAGTGGTTATTTATTGTTTTCTGTGTCTGAAAATGACATTTTCCTTCAAACTCTTTAGGACAGAAATGGTTTTCTAGTCCCAGTGCTTCCACTATGTGAGTGAAAAAGGAAGTGTTTGTTTGAACAGTGTGTGACATCTCCAAGCAGTCAATAAGAGCATTTCGCTGAACTGTCAATAAGTCTGAACCGTAGGTGTCCCCATGCAGTTGTCTGCCTCATCATCAAAACAACACCCAAGCTAAAAATACGTCTTTTTGCAGAAAACACAGCATGCTCGAATTCCCTCGAGTTCCCAGAAAAGGGAGTTTAAGATTTTTCTTCGTGACATCCTCGCAGGTCTATTTCTGTGCACCAAGTTTAGAAAAAGCTAGAAATATTCTTCTTCCTCAGCCTGGAGAAGATATTCCACAGGTTTCTGTCTTTCCCACACATAACTGACGAATCTCTGACGATTACACACGACGTGCTCCCATGTCAGCATCACAGCCCCCCCTCCAAAAAAGCTCTTTAGTTATTTATAAGTCTTTTTCTGTCTTGGCGTTTAAGTTTAAAAAAAAAAAAAAAAAAGGTTGCAGGAGAAAAAAGAAAAGCGGGGCTGTGAGGGAGGAAGCCAGCCTCGTTCTTATCCATCTCTCCTTCCATTATTCATCAGCCTCTTCCCTCGTTCAGCGTGCTGACGGAGGATAAAATAGGTCACTGAGGGATAGGCTGGTGCTCGTGCTGTGACTGATGTCTTTCCTGACACACTCTTCCGCTCTTCCTATCCCTGCATCCCTTCCTCTTTTTTCCCTTCCCTGCTGTTGCCACTGTCATCCCACCTTCCTCCCATCTTCTGATGACTGCACAATGGCGTCTTTCCTCAGCTTTGCTCACCTTCCTTTCCTTCCCTTTTCTTCCCCTTGAACAGGAATAAAAGTCAGACGGAGCTACAGGCCGTCTGCAGGGGGCACACCAGATAAACATATTTATGAATTTATCTAGTTGCAGGGAGGGAAGAAGATGCCAGCGTGAAAAATGATGAGGTGGAAAAGTTGGAGAGGAAAATTCCTAAATGGATGTTTGATAAAAGAGGTGAAGAAGAAACTTTTTCTGTACCTGACAGCATATTTGCATGTCTGATGTGACTGGAAACTTAAAACCCAGACGTAATACACAACGTAGCCCTATAAGTGTGTTTCAGGCCACCGTAGGTCTGATCCTTCATCCCAGCAATGAGGCTTTACTGGTTTAATAAAGGTATGGATGAAGTTATGGAGAGATGTGGAAGTTCAAACGGTCCATATCAGGCTTTAAGGTTGGGATGAGGAGGGTAATGTGGGGGTCCCTAAACCCTCCTTCCCCACCCATTTACAAAAAAATTTAAAATGGAGCAAAAGATAAGAGGTAAAGCGGATGATGAAGGATAGGATGAGTGGGTGTTGATAAGGAATGAATGGGTGAGGAAGAAGAAGAAGGGACGATGTAAAGACTGATCCGCGAGGGGTGGATAAGAATGGATGAGGGAGGGGAGAATGAATGCACGGATGAGCGATAAGGACGGCAGGATGAAGACATGAAGGAGCAAGGGCACATTAGGGGAATAATAGAGACGGAGGATGACTGAATGAGGGGGCTCATCGGCTGGTCAGAGGTGTGGTTGAGACCCTGCTTCTGAACCTGAGTTACCAGGTTAGCTTAGATCCATCTTCACATCTTCACCTCCACCACTTCATATCCATGCAGAATTGCTGCAGATGAAGGAAGTTTGATCATAAAACAGTAAATTCTCTTTAGGACTGACAGCATTGTGCAGAAAGACCAAAACAACTGGTAGCAGTTGGTTTTATCAAGAGTCCTGCTAATGTGTTAAGATTTTTACTTTTTTTTTTATCTGGACATTTGATACTTTTCACATTTTCAGTCCAGTCATTGTATCTGAGCATCTCAGATTAAGCCTTTTAAAACAGCAACTTTCTGATGTAAGTCTGTGTTACATCTCCTGGAAGGGGGGGCAACATGGAACCTGTGGAGAAGGAAGGGACATGTGGTTGTGCCAAATCAATAAAAACAATAGAACAAAACAAAGCCAAACTCAGGAGCTACTCTGAAAACCAAAACCGAACTCCTAACTTACTTATCTACTAAACCGAACTTAACCAGAACATATGCAGTGGGTCGCAACAACTTCAAGACCAGTGGTGTCCGAAGTCGGTCCTTGGGGCCGATGTCCTGCAGGTTTTCCATGCTTCAACACACCTGACTCAAATTAAGCAGTCATTGTGCAGAACTTCATTGGCTGTTGGATCCGATTAATGTGAGCCAGGTGTTGCTGCAGCGATACATGGAAAACCTGCAGGACATCTGTCCTTGAGGACCGACTTTAGACACCCCTGCTGTAGCCCTAGTGTGTTTATGCACATTGTGCAGGAAACGTAAAGAGCACCCCAAACGTACCTAGTCCACATTGTCACACCACATACTGGTTCCAAGCCTACAGGACAAAAGAGATTCAGCTTCCAGGTGCGCTGCTTTTAAAAGGTAACCAATAGGGGTGATTAGAGCATTCAATGTTGGAGCAGCCAATGAAAAACCAGGGTTGGGCAGATCTCCAATTTCATTACCAGGTAACACCTGAGGAGATAAGACAGATGAAAGCAGACGTGTTCTGCACGTAACATTCTGTTCATGATTCATCTTGATAGCAGAGCGAAACATTTGATTTTGGGACGCTGCATCACTTTACAGCCGAGTACTACTTTACGCACTGCATCGCACGCCAGCAACTGGATATCAACACAATGGTCAGTTTGAATGTGCACCATTGCTGATTCATCAAAGAAATGCAAGAGGATTTTATTGATGGAAGAGAAGGGGAAAAAAGACTTATAGTGGCTGCAGAGAGCTCAGAGAAGAAACCAGGTGCAGGGCGGAAGCTGAATTAGCCGTTGCTATGGAGAACCTCCTGGGTTCTCCTCCCAGGCCAAGAGACATGTTTCTTCCAACATGTCCTGGGTTCTCCTCCCAGGCCAAGAGACATGTGCCCTCCAACATGTCCTGGGTTCTCCTAGGTCAGCTGAGAGACATGTTTACTCCAACATGTCCTGGGTTCTCCTAGGTCAGCTGAGAGACATGTTTCCTCCAACATGTCCTGGGTTCTCCTAGGCCAGCTGAGAGACATGTTTCCTCCAACATGTCCTGGGTTCTCCTCCCAGGCCAAGAGACGCGTTTCCCTCCAACATGTCCTGGGTTCTCCTCCCAGGCCAAGAGACATGTTTCCTCCAACATCTCCTGGGTTCTCCTAGGTCAGCTGAGAGACATGTTTCCTCCAACATGTCCTGGGTTCTCCTAGGTCAGCTGCGAGACATGTTTCCTCCAACATGTCCTGGGTTCTCCTCCCAGGCCAAGACACACGTTTCCCTCCAACATGTCCTGGGTTCTCCTAGGTCAGCTGAGAGACATGTTTCCTCCAACATGTCCTGGGTTCTCCTAGGTCAGCTGCGAGACATGTTTCCTCCAACATGTCCTGGGTTCTCCTCCCAGGCCAAGAGACACGTTTCGCTCCAACATGTCCTGGGTTCTCCTAGGTCAGCTGAGAGACATGTTTCCTCCAACATGTCCTGGGTTCTCCTGGGTCAGCTGAGAGACATGTTTACTCCAACATGTCCTGGGTTCTCTTAGGTCAGCTGAGAGACATGTTTCCTCCAACATGTCCTGGGTTCTCCTAGGCCAGCTGAGAGACATGTTTCCTCCAACATGTCCTGGGTTCTCCTCCCAGGCCAAGAGACGCGTTTCCCTCCAACATGTCCTGGGTTCTCCTCCCAGGCCAAGAGACATGTTTCCTCCAACATCTCCTGGGTTCTCCTAGGTCAGCTGAGAGACATGTTTCCTCCAACATGTCCTGGGTTCTCCTAGGTCAGCTGCGAGACATGTTTCCTCCAACATGTCCTGGGTTCTCCTCCCAGGCCAAGAGACATGTTTCCCTCCAACATGTCCTGGGTTCTCCTAGGTCAGCTGCGAGACATGTTTCCTCCAACATGTCCTGGGTTCTCCTAGGCCAGCTGAGAGACATGTTTCCTCCAACATGTCCTGGGTTCTCCTCCCAGGCCAAGAGACACGTTTCCCTCCAACATGTCCTGGGTTCTCCTAGGTCAGCTGAGAGACATGTGTCCCTCCAACATGCCCTGGGTTCTCCTAGGTCAGCTGAGAGACATGTTTCCTCCAACATGTCCTGGGTTCTCCTAGGCCAGCTGAGAGACATGTTTCCTCCAACATGTCCTGGGTTCTCCTCCCAGGCCAAGAGACATGTTTCCTCCAACATGTCCTGGGTTCTCCTAGGTCAGCTGAGAGACATGTTTCCTCCAACATGTCCTGGGTTCTCCTAGGTCAGCTGCGAGACATGTTTCCTCCAACATGTCCTGGGTTCTCCTCCCAGGCCAAGAGACACGTTTCCCTCCAACATGTCCTGGGTTCTCCTAGGTCAGCTGCGAGACATGTTTCCTCCAACATGTCCTGGGTTCTCCTAGGCCAGCTGAGAGACATGTTTCCTCCAACATGTCCTGGGTTCTCCTCCCAGGCCAAGAGACACGTTTCCCTCCAACATGTCCTGGGTTCTCCTAGGTCAGCTGAGAGACATGTTTCCCTCCAACATGCCCTGGGTTCTCCTAGGTCAGCTGCGAGACATGTTTCCTCCAACATGTCCTGGGTTCTCCTAGGTCAGCTGAGAGACATGTTTCCCTCCAACATGTCCTGGGTTCTCCTCCCAGGCCAAGAGACACGTTTCCCTCCAACATGTCCTGGGTTCTCCTAGGTCAGCTGAGAGACATGTTTCCCTCCAACATGCCCTGGGTTCTCCTAGGCCAGCTGAGAGACATGTTTCCTCCAACATGTCCTGGGTTCTCCTCCCAGGCCAAGAGACGCGTTTCCCTCCAACATGTCCTGGGTTCTCCTAGGTCAGCTGAGAGACATGTGCCCTCCAACATGTCCTGGGTTCTCCTCCCAGGCCAAGAGACACGTTTCCCTCCAACATGTCCTGGGTTCTCCTAGGTCAGCTGAGAGACATGTTTCCCTCCAACATGCCCTGGGTTCTCCTAGGTCAGCTGAGAGACATGTTTCCCTCCAACATGCCCTGGGTTCTCCTAGGTCAGCTGAGAGACACGTTTCCCTCCAACATGTCCTGGGTTCTCCTAGGTCAGCTGAGAGACATGTTTCCCTCCAACATGCCCTGGGTTCTCCTAGGTCAGCTGCGAGACATGTTTCCTCCAACATGTCCTGGGTTCTCCTAGGTCAGCTGAGAGACATGTTTCCCTCCAACATGTCCTGGGTTCTCCTAGGTCAGCTGCGAGACATGTTTCCTCCAACATGTCCTGGGTTCTCCTCCCAGGCCAAGAGACACGTTTCCCTCCAACATGTCCTGGGTTCTCCTAGGTCAGCTGAGAGACATGTTTCCTCCAACATGTCCTGGGTTCTCCTGGGTCAGCTGAGAGACATGTTTCCTCCAACATGTCCTGGGTTCTCCTAGGTCAGCTGAGAGACATGTTTCCCTCCAACATGTCCTGGGTTCTCCTCCCAGGCCAAGAGACACGTTTCCCTCCAACATGTCCTGGGTTCTCCTAGGTCAGCTGAGAGACATGTTTCCCTCCAACATGCCCTGGGTTCTCCTAGGTCAGCTGAGAGACATGTTTCCCTCCAACATGCCCTGGGTTCTCCTAGGTCAGCTGAGAGACACGTTTCCCTCCAACATGTCCTGGGTTCTCCTAGGTCAGCTGAGAGACATGTTTCCCTCCAACATGCCCTGGGTTCTCCTAGGTCAGCTGCGAGACATGTTTCCTCCAACATGTCCTGGGTTCTCCTAGGTCAGCTGAGAGACATGTTTCCCTCCAACATGTCCTGGGTTCTCCTAGGTCAGCTGCGAGACATGTTTCCTCCAACATGTCCTGGGTTCTCCTCCCAGGCCAAGAGACACGTTTCCCTCCAACATGCCCTGGGTTCTCCTAGGTCAGCTGAGAGACATGTTTCCCTCCAACATGCCCTGGGTTCTCCTAGGTCAGCTGAGAGACACGTTTCCCTCCAACATGTCCTGGGTTCTCCTAGGTCAGCTGAGAGACATGTTTCCCTCCAACATGTCCTGGGTTCTCCTAGGTCAGCTGCGAGACATGTTTCCTCCAACATGTCCTGGGTTCTCCTAGGTCAGCTGAGAGACATGTTTCCCTCCAACATGTCCTGGGTTCTCCTAGGTCAGCTGCGAGACATGTTTCCTCCAACATGTCCTGGGTTCTCCTCCCAGGCCAAGAGACACGTTTCCCTCCAACATGTCCTGGGTTCTCCTAGGTCAGCTGAGAGACATGTTTCCTCCAACATGTCCTGGGTTCTCCTGGGTCAGCTGAGAGACATGTTTCCTCCAACATGTCCTGGGTTCTCCTAGGTCAGCTGAGAGACATGTTTCCCTCCAACATGTCCTGGGTTCTCCTCCCAGGCCAAGAGACACGTTTCCCTCCAACATGTCCTGGGTTCTCCTAGGTCAGCTGAGAGACATGTTTCCCTCCAACATGCCCTGGGTTCTCCTAGGTCAGCTGCGAGACATGTTTCCTCCAACATGTCCTGGGTTCTCCTAGGTCAGCTGAGAGACATGTTTCCCTCCAACATGTCCTGGGTTCTCCTAGGTCAGCTGCGAGACATGTTTCCTCCAACATGTCCTGGGTTCTCCTCCCAGGCCAAGAGACACGTTTCCCTCCAACATGTCCTGGGTTCTCCTAGGTCAGCTGAGAGACATGTTTCCTCCAACATGTCCTGTGTTCTCCTGGGTCAGCTGAGAGACATGTTTACTCCAACATGTCCTGGGTTCTCTTAGGTCAGCTGAGAGACATGTTTCCTCCAACATGTCCTGGGTTCTCCTAGGTCAGCTGCGAGACATGTTTCCTCCAACATGTCCTGGGTTCTCCTCCCAGGCCAGCTGAGAGACATGTTTCCCTCCAACATGTCCTGGGTTCTCCTAGGTCAGCTGAGAGACATGTTTCCCTCCAACATGTCCTGGGTTCTCCTAGGTCAGCTGAGAGACATGTTTCCCTCCAACATGTCCTGGGTTCTCCTAGGTCAGCTGAGAGACATGTTTCCCTCCAACATGTCCTGGGTTCTCCTAGGTCAGCTGAGAGACATGTTTCCCTCCAACATGTCCTGGGTTCTCCTAGGTCAGCTGCGAGACATGTTTCCTCCAACATGTCCTGGGTTCTCCTAGGTCAGCTGAGAGACGTGTTTCCCTCCAACATGTCCTGGGTTCTCCTAGGTCAGCTGCGAGACATGTTTCCTCCAACATGTCCTGGGTTCTCCTCCCAGGCCAAGAGACACGTTTCCCTCCAACATGTCCTGGGTTCTCCTAGGTCAGCTGAGAGACATGTTTCCTCCAACATGTCCTGGGTTCTCCTCCCAGGCCAAGAGACATGTGCCCTCCAACATGTCCTGGGTTCTCCTAGGTCAGCTGAGAGACATGTTTACTCCAACATGTCCTGGGTTCTCCTAGGTCAGCTGAGAGACATGTTTCCTCCAACATGTCCTGGGTTCTCCTAGGCCAGCTGAGAGACATGTTTCCTCCAACATGTCCTGGGTTCTCCTCCCAGGCCAAGAGACGCGTTTCCCTCCAACATGTCCTGGGTTCTCCTCCCAGGCCAAGAGACATGTTTCCTCCAACATGTCCTGGGTTCTCCTAGGTCAGCTGAGAGACATGTTTCCCTCCAACATGTCCTGGGTTCTCCTCCCAGGCCAAGAGACACGTTTCCCTCCAACATGTCCTGGGTTCTCCTAGGTCAGCTGCGAGACATGTTTCCTCCAACATGTCCTGGGTTCTCCTAGGTCAGCTGAGAGACATGTTTACCTCCAACATGTCCTGGGTTCTCCTAGGTCAGCTGCGAGACATGTTTCCTCCAACATGTCCTGGGTTCTCCTCCCAGGCCAAGAGACACGTTTCCCTCCAACATGTCCTGGGTTCTCCTAGGTCAGCTGAGAGACATGTTTCCTCCAACATGTCCTGGGTTCTCCTGGGTCAGCTGAGAGACATGTTTCCTCCAACATGTCCTGGGTTCTCCTAGGTCAGCTGAGAGACATGTTTCCCTCCAACATGTCCTGGGTTCTCCTCCCAGGCCAAGAGACACGTTTCCCTCCAACATGTCCTGGGTTCTCCTAGGTCAGCTGAGAGACATGTTTCCCTCCAACATGCCCTGGGTTCTCCTAGGTCAGCTGAGAGACATGTTTCCCTCCAACATGCCCTGGGTTCTCCTAGGTCAGCTGAGAGACACGTTTCCCTCCAACATGTCCTAGGTTCTCCTAGGTCAGCTGAGAGACACGTTTCCCTCCAACATGCCCTGGGTTCTCCTAGGTCAGCTGCGAGACATGTTTCCTCCAACATGTCCTGGGTTCTCCTAGGTCAGCTGAGAGACATGTTTCCCTCCAACATGTCCTGGGTTCTCCTAGGTCAGCTGCGAGACATGTTTCCTCCAACATGTCCTGGGTTCTCCTCCCAGGCCAAGAGACACGTTTCCCTCCAACATGTCCTGGGTTCTCCTAGGTCAGCTGAGAGACATGTTTCCTCCAACATGTCCTGTGTTCTCCTGGGTCAGCTGAGAGACATGTTTACTCCAACATGTCCTGGGTTCTCTTAGGTCAGCTGAGAGACATGTTTCCTCCAACATGTCCTGGGTTCTCCTAGGTCATCTGCGAGACATGTTTCCTCCAACATGTCCTGGGTTCTCCTCCCAGGCCAGCTGAGAGACATGTTTCCTCCAACATGTCCTGGGTTCTCCTAGGTCAGCTGAGAGACATGTTTCCCTCCAACATGTCCTGGGTTCTCCTAGGTCAGCTGCGAGACATGTTTCCTCCAACATGTCCTGGGTTCTCCTCCCAGGCCAAGAGACACGTTTCCCTCCAACATGTCCTGGGTTCTCCTAGGTCAGCTGAGAGACATGTTTCCTCCAACATGTCCTGGGTTCTCCTCCCAGGCCAAGAGACATGTGCCCTCCAACATGTCCTGGGTTCTCCTAGGTCAGCTGAGAGACATGTTTACTCCAACATGTCCTGGGTTCTCCTAGGTCAGCTGAGAGACATGTTTCCTCCAACATGTCCTGGGTTCTCCTAGGCCAGCTGAGAGACATGTTTCCTCCAACATGTCCTGGGTTCTCCTCCCAGGCCAAGAGACGCGTTTCCCTCCAACATGTCCTGGGTTCTCCTCCCAGGCCAAGAGACATGTTTCCTCCAACATGTCCTGGGTTCTCCTAGGTCAGCTGAGAGACATGTTTCCCTCCAACATGTCCTGGGTTCTCCTCCCAGGCCAAGAGACACGTTTCCCTCCAACATGTCCTGGGTTCTCCTAGGTCAGCTGAGAGACATGTTTCCCTCCAACATGCCCTGGGTTCTCCTAGGTCAGCTGCGAGACATGTTTCCTCCAACATGTCCTGGGTTCTCCTAGGTCAGCTGAGAGACATGTTTCCCTCCAACATGTCCTGGGTTCTCCTAGGTCAGCTGCGAGACATGTTTCCTCCAACATGTCCTGGGTTCTCCTCCCAGGCCAAGAGACACGTTTCCCTCCAACATGTCCTGGGTTCTCCTAGGTCAGCTGAGAGACATGTTTCCTCCAACATGTCCTGGGTTCTCCTGGGTCAGCTGAGAGACATGTTTCCTCCAACATGTCCTGGGTTCTCCTAGGTCAGCTGAGAGACATGTTTCCCTCCAACATGTCCTGGGTTCTCCTCCCAGGCCAAGAGACACGTTTCCCTCCAACATGTCCTGGGTTCTCCTAGGTCAGCTGAGAGACATGTTTCCCTCCAACATGTGCTGGGTTCTCCTAGGTCACCTGAGAGACATGTTTCCCTCCAACATGTCCTGGGTTCTCCTAGGTCAGCTGAGAGACATGTTTCCCTCCAACATGTCCTGGGTTCTCCTAGGTCAGCTGAGAGACATGTTTCCCTCCAACATGTCCTGGGTTCTCCTAGGTCAGCTGAGAGACATGTTTCCCTCCAACATGTCCTGGGTTCTCCTAGGTCAGCTGAGAGACATGTTTCCTCCAACATGTCCTGGGTTCTCCTGGGTCAGCTGAGAGACATGTTTCCTCCAACATGTCCTGGGTTCTCCTAGGTCAGCTGAGAGACATGTTTCCCTCCAACATGTCCTGGGTTCTCCTCCCAGGCCAAGAGACACGTTTCCCTCCAACATGTCCTGGGTTCTCCTAGGTCAGCTGAGAGACATGTTTCCCTCCAACATGCCCTGGGTTCTCCTAGGTCAGCTGAGAGACATGTTTCCCTCCAACATGCCCTGGGTTCTCCTAGGTCAGCTGAGAGACACGTTTCCCTCCAACATGTCCTAGGTTCTCCTAGGTCAGCTGAGAGAAGCGTTTCCCTCCAACATGCCCTGGGTTCTCCTAGGTCAGCTGAGAGACATGTTTCCTCCAACATGTCCTGGGTTCTCCTAGGTCAGCTGAGAGACATGTTTCCCTCCAACATGTCCTGGGTTCTCCTAGGTCAGCTGCGAGACATGTTTCCTCCAACATGTCCTGGGTTCTCCTCCCAGGCCAAGAGACACGTTTCCCTCCAACATGTCCTGGGTTCTCCTAGGTCAGCTGAGAGACATGTTTCCTCCAACATGTCCTGTGTTCTCCTGGGTCAGCTGAGAGACATGTTTACTCCAACATGTCCTGGGTTCTCTTAGGTCAGCTGAGAGACATGTTTCCTCCAACATGTCCTGGGTTCTCCTAGGTCAGCTGCGAGACATGTTTCCTCCAACATGTCCTGGGTTCTCCTCCCAGGCCAGCTGAGAGACATGTTTCCCTCCAACATGTCCTGGGTTCTCCTAGGTCAGCTGAGAGACATGTTTCCCTCCAACATGTCCTGGGTTCTCCTAGGTCAGCTGAGAGACATGTTTCCCTCCAACATGTCCTGGGTTCTCCTAGGTCAGCTGAGAGACATGTTTCCCTCCAACATGTCCTGGGTTCTCCTAGGTCAGCTGAGAGACATGTTTCCCTCCAACATGTCCTGGGTTCTCCTAGGTCAGCTGCGAGACATGTTTCCTCCAACATGTCCTGGGTTCTCCTAGGTCAGCTGAGAGACATGTTTCCCTCCAACATGTCCTGGGTTCTCCTAGGTCAGCTGCGAGACATGTTTCCTCCAACATGTCCTGGGTTCTCCTCCCAGGCCAAGAGACACGTTTCCCTCCAACATGTCCTGGGTTCTCCTAGGTCAGCTGAGAGACATGTTTCCTCCAACATGTCCTGGGTTCTCCTCCCAGGCCAAGAGACACGTTTCCCTCCAACATGTCCTGGGTTCTCCTAGGTCAGCTGAGAGACATGTTTCCCTCCAACATGCCCTGGGTTCTCCTAGGTCAGCTGAGAGACATGTTTCCCTCCAACATGCCCTGGGTTCTCCTAGGTCAGCTGAGAGACACGTTTCCCTCCAACATGTCCTGGGTTCTCCTAGGTCAGCTGAGAGACACGTTTCCCTCCAACATGCCCTGGGTTCTCCTAGGTCAGCTGCGAGACATGTTTCCTCCAACATGTCCTGGGTTCTCCTAGGTCAGCTGAGAGACATGTTTCCCTCCAACATGTCCTGGGTTCTCCTAGGTCAGCTGCGAGACATGTTTCCTCCAACATGTCCTGGGTTCTCCTCCCAGGCCAAGAGACACGTTTCCCTCCAACATGCCCTGGGTTCTCCTAGGTCAGCTGAGAGACATGTTTCCCTCCAACATGCCCTGGGTTCTCCTAGGTCAGCTGAGAGACATGTTTCCCTCCAACATGCCCTGGGTTCTCCTAGGTCAGCTGAGAGACACGTTTCCCTCCAACATGTCCTAGGTTCTCCTAGGTCAGCTGAGAGACACGTTTCCCTCCAACATGCCCTGGGTTCTCCTAGGTCAGCTGCGAGACATGTTTCCTCCAACATGTCCTGGGTTCTCCTAGGTCAGCTGAGAGACATGTTTCCCTCCAACATGTCCTGGGTTCTCCTAGGTCAGCTGCGAGACATGTTTCCTCCAACATGTCCTGGGTTCTCCTCCCAGGCCAAGAGACACGTTTCCCTCCAACATGTCCTGGGTTCTCCTAGGTCAGCTGAGAGACATGTTTCCTCCAACATGTCCTGTGTTCTCCTGGGTCAGCTGAGAGACATGTTTACTCCAACATGTCCTGGGTTCTCTTAGGTCAGCTGAGAGACATGTTTCCTCCAACATGTCCTGGGTTCTCCTAGGTCAGCTGCGAGACATGTTTCCTCCAACATGTCCTGGGTTCTCCTCCCAGGCCAGCTGAGAGACATGTTTCCCTCCAACATGTCCTGGGTTCTCCTAGGTCAGCTGAGAGACATGTTTCCCTCCAACATGTCCTGGGTTCTCCTAGGTCAGCTGAGAGACATGTTTCCCTCCAACATGTCCTGGGTTCTCCTAGGTCAGCTGAGAGACATGTTTCCCTCCAACATGTCCTGGGTTCTCCTAGGTCAGCTGAGAGACATGTTTCCCTCCAACATGTCCTGGGTTCTCCTAGGTCAGCTGCGAGACATGTTTCCTCCAACATGTCCTGGGTTCTCCTAGGTCAGCTGAGAGACATGTTTCCCTCCAACATGTCCTGGGTTCTCCTAGGTCAGCTGCGAGACATGTTTCCTCCAACATGTCCTGGGTTCTCCTCCCAGGCCAAGAGACACGTTTCCCTCCAACATGTCCTGGGTTCTCCTAGGTCAGCTGAGAGACATGTTTCCTCCAACATGTCCTGGGTTCTCCTCCCAGGCCAAGAGACACGTTTCCATCCAACATGTCCTGGGTTCTCCTAGGTCAGCTGAGAGACATGTTTCCCTCCAACATGCCCTGGGTTCTCCTAGGTCAGCTGAGAGACATGTTTCCCTCCAACATGCCCTGGGTTCTCCTAGGTCAGCTGAGAGACACGTTTCCCTCCAACATGTCCTGGGTTCTCCTAGGTCAGCTGAGAGACATGTTTCCCTCCAACATGCCCTGGGTTCTCCTAGGTCAGCTGCGAGACATGTTTCCTCCAACATGTCCTGGGTTCTCCTAGGTCAGCTGAGAGACATGTTTCCCTCCAACATGTCCTGGGTTCTCCTAGGTCAGCTGCGAGACATGTTTCCTCCAACATGTCCTGGGTTCTCCTCCCAGGCCAAGAGACACGTTTCCCTCCAACATGCCCTGGGTTCTCCTAGGTCAGCTGAGAGACATGTTTCCCTCCAACATGCCCTGGGTTCTCCTAGGTCAGCTGAGAGACACGTTTCCCTCCAACATGTCCTGGGTTCTCCTAGGTCAGCTGAGAGACATGTTTCCCTCCAACATGCCCTGGGTTCTCCTAGGTCAGCTGCGAGACATGTTTCCTCCAACATGTCCTGGGTTCTCCTAGGTCAGCTGAGAGACATGTTTCCCTCCAACATGTCCTGGGTTCTCCTAGGTCAGCTGCGAGACATGTTTCCTCCAACATGTCCTGGGTTCTCCTCCCAGGCCAAGAGACACGTTTCCCTCCAATATGTCCTGGGTTCTCCTAGGTCAGCTGAGAGACATGTTTCCTCCAACATGTCCTGGGTTCTCCTGGGTCAGCTGAGAGACATGTTTCCTCCAACATGTCCTGGGTTCTCCTAGGTCAGCTGAGAGACATGTTTCCCTCCAACATGTCCTGGGTTCTCCTCCCAGGCCAAGAGACACGTTTCCCTCCAACATGTCCTGGGTTCTCCTAGGTCAGCTGAGAGACATGTTTCCCTCCAACATGCCCTGGGTTCTCCTAGGTCAGCTGAGAGACATGTTTCCCTCCAACATGCCCTGGGTTCTCCTAGGTCAGCTGAGAGACATGTTTCCCTCCAACATGCCCTGGGTTCTCCTAGGTCAGCTGCGAGACATGTTTCCTCCAACATGTCCTGGGTTCTCCTAGGTCAGCTGAGAGACATGTTTCCCTCCAACATGTCCTGGGTTCTCCTAGGTCAGCTGCGAGACATGTTTCCTCCAACATGTCCTGGGTTCTCCTCCCAGGCCAAGAGACACGTTTCCCTCCAACATGTCCTGGGTTCTCCTAGGTCAGCTGAGAGACATGTTTCCTCCAACATGTCCTGGGTTCTCCTGGGTCAGCTGAGAGACATGTTTACTCCAACATGTCCTGGGTTCTCTTAGGTCAGCTGAGAGACATGTTTCCTCCAACATGTCCTGGGTTCTCCTCCCAGGCCAGCTGAGAGACATGTTTCCCTCCAACATGTCCTGGGTTCTCCTAGGTCAGCTGAGAGACATGTTTCCCTCCAACATGTGCTGGGTTCTCCTAGGTCAGCTGAGAGACATGTTTCCCTCCAACATGTCCTGGGTTCTCCTAGGTCAGCTGAGAGACATGTTTCCCTCCAACATGTCCTGGGTTCTCCTAGGTCAGCTGAGAGACATGTTTCCCTCCAACATGTCCTGGGTTCTCCTAGGTCAGCTGAGAGACATGTTTCCCTCCAACATGTCCTGGGTTCTCCTAGGTCAGCTGCGAGACATGTTTCCTCCAACATGTCCTGGGTTCTCCTAGGTCAGCTGAGAGACATGTTTCCCTCCAACATGTCCTGGGTTCTCCTAGGTCAGCTGCGAGACATGTTTCCTCCAACATGTCCTGGGTTCTCCTCCCAGGCCAAGAGACACGTTTCCCTCCAACATGTCCTGGGTTCTCCTAGGTCAGCTGAGAGACATGTTTCCTCCAACATGTCCTGGGTTCTCCTCCCAGGCCAAGAGACACGTTTCCCTCCAACATGTCCTGGGTTCTCCTAGGTCAGCTGAGAGACATGTTTCCCTCCAACATGCCCTGGGTTCTCCTAGGTCAGCTGAGAGACATGTTTCCCTCCAACATGCCCTGGGTTCTCCTGGGTCAGCTGAGAGACACGTTTCCCTCCAACATGTCCTGGGTTCTCCTAGGTCAGCTGAGAGACATGTTTCCCTCCAACATGCCCTGGGTTCTCCTAGGTCAGCTGCGAGACATGTTTCCTCCAACATGTCCTGGGTTCTCCTAGGTCAGCTGAGAGACATGTTTCCCTCCAACATGTCCTGGGTTCTCCTAGGTCAGCTGCGAGACATGTTTCCTCCAACATGTCCTGGGTTCTCCTCCCAGGCCAAGAGACACGTTTCCCTCCAACATGCCCTGGGTTCTCCTAGGTCAGCTGAGAGACATGTTTCCCTCCAACATGCCCTGGGTTCTCCTAGGTCAGCTGAGAGACACGTTTCCCTCCAACATGTCCTGGGTTCTCCTAGGTCAGCTGAGAGACATGTTTCCCTCCAACATGCCCTGGGTTCTCCTAGGTCAGCTGCGAGACATGTTTCCTCCAACATGTCCTGGGTTCTCCTAGGTCAGCTGAGAGACATGTTTCCCTCCAACATGTCCTGGGTTCTCCTAGGTCAGCTGCGAGACATGTTTCCTCCAACATGTCCTGGGTTCTCCTCCCAGGCCAAGAGACACGTTTCCCTCCAATATGTCCTGGGTTCTCCTAGGTCAGCTGAGAGACATGTTTCCTCCAACATGTCCTGGGTTCTCCTGGGTCAGCTGAGAGACATGTTTCCTCCAACATGTCCTGGGTTCTCCTAGGTCAGCTGAGAGACATGTTTCCCTCCAACATGTCCTGGGTTCTCCTCCCAGGCCAAGAGACACGTTTCCCTCCAACATGTCCTGGGTTCTCCTAGGTCAGCTGAGAGACATGTTTCCCTCCAACATGCCCTGGGTTCTCCTAGGTCAGCTGAGAGACATGTTTCCCTCCAACATGCCCTGGGTTCTCCTAGGTCAGCTGAGAGACATGTTTCCCTCCAACATGCCCTGGGTTCTCCTAGGTCAGCTGCGAGACATGTTTCCTCCAACATGCCCTGGGTTCTCCTAGGTCAGCTGAGAGACATGTTTCCCTCCAACATGTCCTGGGTTCTCCTCCCAGGCCAGCTGAGAGACATGTTGGAGGAAACATGTCCTGGGTTCTCTTCCCCGTGGGACTTGCCTGAGAAACCTTCCTGGAGAGGCATCCTGACCAGATGTCCAAGCAGCTTCATCCGTCTCCTCCATGTGGAGTAGTGTCTTTACTGCGAGCCATCCTGGATGACGAGCTTCTCACCCCACTAATGAAGAGCCAGACCACTTTGCAGAGGGAACTCAGTTCAGCCACCTACATATGTGATCTTGTTCTGTTGGTCGATACCCACAGATGGTGACTGTAGATGCAGGTAGGAACATACTGTAGATCTATGGCTTTGCCTTCTAGCTCCGTCACTCCAAGTCGGATGCCAATCCCACATCACTGCAGATGCTGGCCCGATATGTCTGTAGACCTTTATCTCCGTTTCTGATGAATCTTATAAACAGCATGCTGAGGTCCAGTCCTGAGCTTTCCAAACCGGACCCCCTCGACGGCACGTAGAAATTCTGTCCATAAAAGTGACTAACACATTCACCTGTCAATCGTCTTTAAGCTTTAATAATTCTCATAACTTGTCGTCAAATAACCAATTTTATATAATTTTATCTTTAGGGGCTTCAAACCAGCAGCCAATCACGTGTTCCCGTTTATCCAGAAGCTTCTTTTTTTTGTTAATTTTTTAAACAGCATTATTTTATTTTATTGATGTAAAAAACAACTTTTTGCAGGAAACAACTTTTATCGGTGAAATCCCTTAAACTCCAGCATTCAGCAGCAGAAGCTACTTGTTTGATCTATTTAGTAGCAAGAATCATGACTGTACGAGAGGTAAAAGTTGACACAAAAAAGGTTTCCTTCTCCATGGAGAGTTTGGCAGTTTTTCAGCTCGTCTTTTCTTCTTCGCTTCAGCTTTAGTCAAATATTGGACTGGGATTCATTAAATGAGTGCAAACAACTCCAAATATGTGCTTTTAAGTAAGAAAATGAAAAACACCAATGCACACATGTATAGCAATAAGAGTTTTTTATTGTCAATAAATGTAGAATATTGGAACTACAGAGTGAATCACATCCATAGATCTGATAGAAAAGGCAACCAATTACAAAAGCATTTGCACACACTCGCACACAGTTCTGCATGTCCGTTACTGGTCTTCATAGAAGACTTCAGCCATGGCGAGGGCAACTTTGGCCACCTTTTTGTCCTTGGCATCGGGGCCCATGTTGGCACGCGCGACTCCAATCCAGTACTGCTCCGTACGTTTCTGGTAGTCCGTCACAGTCTCCCCGTCCTGCACTGCAGGGTGCTCTTCATCATCTGGAAACACACAAACAAACAAAACAAAACGTGACATTCATCGTTAGAAGATCTGCAGCGCATCCGACCAGATGAGCTGCAACGTTGCATGAAAGCGTGGAACTTCAGCAGCTGCATCGTTGGAGTTTTATCCACCCTGAAGACTGGAGTCAGCATGACGGCGCCTGCCACGTTGTAACCGTTGTCACATGACCCACTCCAGACAGGACTGTAGTGACTTACATGTGCTCAGACTTGTGTTACTGTTTATTAGATGAAGTAATTTGTGCTGCTTTTTGCGTGAAAAGGGCTTTATAAATAAAATTTGACAGTTGCACCTCATTGACCTTTGTGTAAACGTAAGAAAGCAAAGTGGTCATTAAAATCACGCAGGACATGCAGTTTGGGGGGGGGGGTAACATTAGGATCAGGACTCGATTCAGACTCTGCAGGTGAATTTAAGTTGAGTCCTGTTTTTAGTATTCAAGGTATCTGGAAAAGTTTAAAAAGTGATTCAAGCCGTCATTTCTTCCTGTTGGGACTGAGGTGATGGACTTGATGTTGGAGAGGGACCGTCCTCAGTCGTGCATCTGTAGCTGCTTCGTCGTGGTCCTGGTGTTTCCTGGTTTCACTCCACTGCCTGTCTCTGTACCACAGTTTCTTGTCATCTCTTGTGTCTGTTTTAAATGTTAAAATGGTCTCGCTGCACCTTGCCTCTCTGAGCTTCTTCCCCCCTACTTACCCTCTCAGGCCGTCAGGTCAGCTGACCAGCTGCTCCTGCAGGTGCCGAGGTCAGAGGGGACAGGGACTCGTGTCAAATTTAAGTTGGATTTTCAGCGTCATCAGACTTGAGTCCGACTCAAGACTGAAGACACACAAATGATCTTTTATGACATATGTCATGTATTCAGCAGTCTGTCTGTCTGTCTGTTAGCAACACAACTACAAAAGTTAAGGACAGATTATGATTACATTTTCAGAAAATCTCAGAAATTAACAAAAGAAATTCTGTGTTCTCTGTCGGATCTCCTGCCTGCAGCTTTTCCTCACACGGCCTGTCGACAACACCGACGACCGCTCGCTTGTTGCTGCAGCGCTGCTGAAACTTCTGCTTATAAAACCTGATCATGGGGAAAATAAGGAGCTGCAAGCTGCAACGTGTGATGAACAGGACCCAGCGGTTGAGACATTTCTGAGCATTAGTTCAGGGATAACTGCAGCCAGGAAATGTCTAAAAAGCTGCAGGATTAGTTTAGAGTTCTCTGTGGGTTCAGATGGATTTTTGTTTACATTAAAAACTCTTGTTTTATTTGTATGTAAAGAAGCAAAGGTACTTTAAATGAACGACCAGTGCCGTCTGATAAAAAGTGAGCACGGATTTAAACAGGTTTGAATTTATTTCATCTGATTTGTGAATTTTACTTGTTCTTATGTCGTATAGATATACGTTGGATTGTCTTTATAGTGTTTAACATTCATGTGCGGCACTTTGTTTCAGCTGTTTTTATGAATAAAGTTAACACAATGTGGGTTTGAAATTAGCCGTTTTGGGATCAGTTGACTTTCAACCAATCAGCATATAGAACCAGCTTTCCCCAAAAAGCTGCTTTTATAGTTTTGTGAAGAACGTTGTACATCCAGCTACCCAGAAAAAAGAACCCTGATGTCAGACGACATCATTTTTTATGCATAAACAACCAGAAAAAAGTGCAGATTTATTTTCTGCTAATGCGGCTGCAGGGATTAATGCAGCTTTTATGGATTTTGTTCTATTATAACCCTGCAGACTCCACAGGTTTCTCGTAGGAGAAAATCGTGTTAGCGGCATCAGCAGCAGATGGTGATGAGATGTTAATCTTTAAAATAAATATCATATTTAAGCAAATATGTAAAGCATGTAGAAGTGCACAAGAAGTCTGTTTGAGTCGTAAAGTGAGGAAAAGTTTCCCAACAAGACGCTCCGCTGGCTGCAGATTCCAAACCTGTTCAGCCAAAGTTGTCGTCCTGCTAATGAGAGACGAAGAAGAGACCCATCAGGGGAAAGAATAATCTCTTGCCTTCCTCGTCTTCGCTTTCCTCTTCAGAGTCTTCTTCCTCTCCTCCTGCTCCTTTCGCCCCGTCCTCCTCCTCCTCCTCCTCCTCCTCCTCCTCCTCTGACTCAGACTCTTCCAGCCACTCCTGCACCTCTGTGGACACAAAATCATGAATCCAAATGAAATCTCTCACCCTGTCTCACCCCTCTTATCATTCTGCTCTTCAAAGATGACGAATCGGCAGACGCCGGCTGATCCGGGGCGCCACGCCGAGATGATAAGAGACTACGTTTTGTGTGTGTGTGTGTGTGTGGGGGGGGGGGGGGGCTCACTTGGGTCCATCTCAACCAGGACCTCCCACTGCTCCATCTTGTGCAGGTCCAGGCAGTAGAAGTCATTCAGGGTGACCTGGCGGTCTCCCACCTCAAACATCCCTCCGTACAAGTACAGCTTGCCTTGACGCACTGTTGCCATGGCGCTGGACCTCGGACACGGCTCCACCAGCGGGGCCGAAGCGGATCCTTTCAGTAAACATCGCATGGTGTTGTAACATTACACAAACTATTTGCTACTTTCTATGTTTTCTTACACTTAAAGCTGTTTTTATGTGTGTGTGAGTGCTTCTAATCTCACCATCATCCTCTTCTTCCTCCTCCTCCTCCTCCTCCTCCTCCTCCTCCTCCTCTTGACAACTGGGAATTACTTCCTTGATGGTCATCACTGTGCCGTCCTCGGTGACAATCTCCTTGACAACCTCAGTAGGTCCTTGAGATGCCTCTTCCTCCTCCCTTTTTGCATCTGCCTCTTCGTCCTCAGCTCCTTTCTTCCCCCTCCGCCGTTTCTTCTTCTCTGTTTTATTTCCCTGAACAAAGACACAAGAAACCAACAAGAGTTTCATTTTACGCCGCAGGGTTCGGTCCTACAGCTGCAAACAGGAGAGGAGCAACATGTGGATGTGTGGAGTAATTCTCCTCCTGTAAAAGATCATTCAGGTTTATTCTGACTTGATGCAGTTTCCAGTTAATGGTCCAGTGTGTAGAATTACTGACATCTAGTGGTGAACAGTGAAACTGTTCAAAGGATGGTGTCCATCAGTGGCCAAAATTTTTCCAAACACGGGTGGGTGGATCCAGAGTCAGCTGAAAGTGAAGTGGGGTGCCACAGGGTTTGTTTTTATGTATTTGGAAATCCTAAAACAAATCCTCAAATAATTCATGTAGAAAAAGTTTCAATCATTACTCACAAAAAAAAACAGACTTTTTATGTCAGAGATACCTATTTATATTACACCATTAGCTGATCCTAAAATGCATGACGTACGGTGTACGGAGATTTGGGGAAACAAACAATAATAAGTAACTTCGGAAATTCATTCATTCATTTTCCAAAGCGCTGAGTCTGATTAAGGGTCACAGGAAGCTGGAGCCTATCCCAGCAACCTTCTGGCGAGAGGCGAGGTTCGCCCTGGACAGCTCGCCAGTCCATTGCAAGGCGACATAATAAGATTAACAACCATTCGGACTCACTCCTAGTGGCAATTTATTGTAACCAGTTAACCTAACATGCATGTGTTTGGACGGTGGGAGGAAGCCGGAGTACCTGGAGAGAACCCACGCATACACGGGGAGAACATGCAAACTCCACACAGAAAGGCCACTGACCAAACCCTGAACCAGCAACCTTCTTGCTGTGAGGATACAGTGCTAACCACCATGCCGCCATGCAGCCAGACTTCAGAACTTTTATCCTGGAAAGATTAAAACATGATTTCTTGGAATAGTGATAAAAGATGCATATTAAGATTATTCTTTCAAAATTGGATGTTAAATTAAGCGGCGTGTGATGCACTTTCTTTCCACCATAGAGGAACCAATAAACCACATCTGGATCTTCATTTTTGTAAAGTTATTTGAGAAAATAAACATTTTTGTCATTGAGCCTAGATTTTGTTCCTCTACAAGTTAATTGGAATGTCTGTTTTCAAGTTTGCCAAAAGTAAAGTCTGAATTTAGCTTCATGAAAAATGTCAGCGACACTGGTACATGGGCAGGTAGTTGTGTGACAGGAAGCAGAAAAACATGGAACACCATAGAGATAAAATGTTATTTTAAATGACAAAATCTCCTTTTGTTAATGAAGCGCAGTCATTAGATCAGGGGTGGGTAACTCCTCGAGGGCTGCAGGAGTTTCCTGCTGCAACACACCGACTCAAATCTAAGGATAATTAGCAGACTAGTGCAGTTTGTCAATTAGGCCTGATGTCTGTCAGGTGTGTTGTAGCAGGGAAACACTTGCAGGTCTGACACGGAGTTTACCCGCCCCTGCATTAGATGATCATGGTAAAACAACATCCATCATGTACCAGGAAACCTGCAGAGCTCTGATGACACTGAATATCATGAATGAATACAACCAGAAGGCAACAACAGCTTCTAGGTTTAATTTCTGCCAGATCTCCCGTGACCTGGCTGACCGGGTTAAAGTGATGCAGAGCAGCGCATCGCCCCAGGAGAGGCGGTCCTCCGCTCCACACAGCTGATTCCAGCCATTATATGAGGGTGTGTGATAATAACAGCATGACAGAAGGGGAATGTTTTCTCTGCTGCTTTCCCAAACGCAAATCTGTGAAAAGTGTCGAGCAGCAATGTTAGGAGGAAACTGCATAGACCTGGAAACTCCAGGGGAGCCGGTTATTTCCAGGAGTCACATTTGTCTCGCAGCTTTCCAGGCCAGAAACTCTATGCCATTCCTACAGGAAGGACATGGATCTCAGGCTCAGGCAACAAGTCTGCAGCCTCACCTTCGTTTTATTCAAGCTTGTGAATTTGTCTCTGCACAGCCGTGTCTGCAGACAAGCTGGAACTCGTCAGCATATTTATAGATCCAGTTTTTATTTCATATTTGGATTTTTTTTTTTTTTCTACATCAAACTAATTCCGACTTTTTTTTAATTTAATTGCTTTATTCACTTTCATTACTATTTTAATTACCCCTATGTATTAGACTTATTTTTATTACGACATTGAAATTCTTACTTTTCTAATTATTTATCATTTTTTTGATTGAAATCATTTCTATTTTATAAGGCCCTACATGGATAAATTGGAGTTATTGTTATGTAAACATGCTGCACCACTGGGAATATCATTGATTCAATGCAGAGATGGATTATCTGGATTTACTGGAAGCAAAGTTCATGAGAAGCGGGTGGAAAAGCAACACACGTGTCCTGTGTGAACTCGTGACAACAGCGGTTGCCACGTCAAGACAGAAATTCCAGTTATTGAGATGATCAGATGAAAAGACAGATGTGCAAAACTCCGTGTTGCACATCACGCTCAGCAGCAGCTGAGACCACACTGACCAAGGAGAAAGATGAAAACCCAGCTCACTGATTGGCTGGGCTGAAAATGGCTCCTTCACCACAAGTCCTGGCTTTGGGTTGGTGTTTCCACACAGTGAGGTTTTCTGTTCGAGCAGCAGGAGAGTCAGCGACACGTATGTCGCGTCACACGCCATTTCCTCTCTTTGATCCTCCGGATGGTCCATTTATGTTCCCACTATCAGACCAGAGCTGGAAACAGACCAAGACTTTTCAGGTGGACCAAAGTTCATGTATGTTGTCCAACCAGAGTCCGAACGCGCGTTCACACTGCTGCAAAGGAACCAGACTATCTGTGGAAGCGGACCACACAGCACCACTGTGAATGTGTCCGAAAACATGGGTCCAAACTGTAAAGTACTGGTCAAACGTTTGGACACACTTTGCTTCAGGTTTGATGGCTTTTCTGCTGAAACCACACGAGCCACAAGACTTGTAAGTAGGGATGCATCGATCCACTGTTTGGAAGTTCCAATACCGATATCTGAAATGTGAATATCTGCCAATACCGATATTTGCTGATACCAGATCTGTTTATGTGAACATTATTATGGTTATTACTGTTGTTATAACTGTGTCAGATTTCATTAGGTTGTAATAAATGACCCATCCTTTCTGAGGTTACCTCACCAATTACAGATCTAACATTACAGATCTATTTCAACAAGTTTTATTCTGATTTGGCACATTTTACCTAAATACAACTTTAAATGTGTGGTTTTGAAACAAAGATCTGGCTTTTAATGTCACAAAAAATGTCATAAAATTCAAGGCATTTATTTCTTTTAAAACACGTCCGAAGCATGTCATCACACACATCTGCGCTGGCTTGACTAGTGTGGTATCGGTACACTTTTATTAATACCAAGTCCAAGTACACACGCTTGGTATTGAGTCGATACTGATGTCGGTATCGGTGCATCCCTTGTTGTAAGATAACCTGGTTCAGGTTTGCTTTCCATCCCAACAGTTCTAATTCATGGGTCGACATCCTGCAGGTGTTCCCATTTCCAGACACACCTGGATCACATTAATCGGATCCAACAGCCCATGAAGTTTTGCACAGTGACTGATTCCTTTGAGTCAGGTGCGTTGGAGCAGGGATACATGGAAAACCTGCAGGACATCGGAACCTCAGGGTCTACAGCAAGACGAATCAACGTTTAGCTTTTCTGCCCCTCATTTCTGGAACCAGTTACCAGAAAAGCTGAAGTCTGATCGAAACTTTAGCTCTTTTAAAAGTGAACTGGGTAAAGTGGTTGTTGATGATGATGATGATGATGATGATGATGATGATGATGTGTGTATCGTTTGTGTACTTTGCCTTCTGCGTGAAAACAAATATAAAACAAATTTGTTGCGTCTGGATGACAGACTGGAAGAGTTGTCCTCACCCTGAGCACACTGGGGAACCAGCGGTTCTTCACCGTGTCATACAGGTACAGGTCGTTGTAGAAGTCGCCCTCCAGCGTCTCCTCCTCTTCCTCGTCACAAACGCCACCGAACAGCACCGCCCGCCCCGCCGGACCCACGGCCAGAGAGAAGCCGGAGCGAGGGGGGGGTTTACTACCAGAGGGGTTCACTCTGGACCAGGACCACTTCTCTGCAGGACCAAGAGTCAGAACCAATCAGAAACACATCGACAGGTGCAGCACGACGATCGTCACAATGCGACTTCTTCACGTCACGATGCGACTTCGTCACGTCACGATGAGACTTCGTCACGCCGCGACGATCGTCACAATGCAACTTTGTAAAGTCACGATGAGACTTCTTCACGTCACGATGAGACTTCTTCACGTCACGATGAGACTTCTTCACGTCACGATGAGACTTCGTCACGTCACGATGCGACTTCGTCACGTCACGATGCGACTCCGTCACGATGCGACTTCGTCACGTCACGATGCGACTTCGTCATGTCACGATGAGACTTCGTCACGATGCGACTTCGTCACGTCACGATGCGACTTCTTCACGTCACGATGAGACTTCGTCACGTCACGATGAGACTTCGTCACGTCACGATGCGACTTCGTCACGTCACGATGCGACTTCGTCACGTCACGATGCGACTTCGTCTCGTCACGATGCGACTTCGTCACGTCACGATGAGACTTCTTCACGTCACGATGAGACTTCGTCACGTCACGATGAGACTTCGTCACGATGAGACTTCGTCACGATGCGACTTCGTCACGTCACGATGCGACTTCGTCACGTCACGATGCGACTTCGTCACGATGCGACTTCGTCACGTCACGATGCGACTTCGTCACGTCACGATGAGACTTCTTCACGTCACGATGAGACTTCGTCACGTCACGATGCGACTTCGTCACGTCACGATGAGACTTCGTCACGTCACGATGCGACTTCGTCATGTCACGATGAGACTTCGTCACGTTGCGACTTCGTCACGCCGCGACGATCGTCACAATGCGACTTCGTCACGTCATGATGAGACTTCTTCACGTCACGATGAGACTTTGTCACGATGCAACTTCGTCACAATGCGACTTCGTCACGTCACGATGAGACTTCGTCGCGATGCAACTTCGTCACGCCACGACGTTGTCACAATGCGACTTCGTCACGTCATGTTGCAACTTTGTCATCTTGCAACTTCGTCACGTCATGCTGCGACTTCGTCACATCACGATGCGACTTCGTCACGCTGCGATGCGACTTCTTCACGCTGCGATGCAACTTCGTTACACTGCGACTTGGTCACGCTGCGGCTTCGTCACGTCACGACTTCGTCACACCACGGCTTCGTCACGCTGCGGCTTCGTCACGTTGCGACTTCGTCACGCTGCGGCTTCGTCACGCTGCGGCTTCGTCACGTCACGTTGCGACTTCATCACGCTGCAACTTCGTCACGTCACGACTTCGTCACGCTGCGGCTTCGTCACGTCACGTTGCGACTTCGTCACGCTGCAACTTCGTCACGCCACGACTTTGTTACGCCCGCTTTGGCTTTTCTCAGTACCTTGTCCGTCTTTTCCTTCTCGCTTCAGCAGAAACATGTCGGAGTGGATGGTTCCCTTCTCAACGTCCTTCTTCACTTTCTACACAAACACACACACACACACATCAGTTACACACCACACAAACCAACATCACCACCGCCGAGGCTCACACACACACCACACACACACACACACACACACACACACACACACACACACACACACACACACACACCACTTTAGAGTATCCGCCGTAGATGATGACGCCCATGCCATCTGGCGTGGAGGTCATCTGGCAGGCGGAGCGTGGGCAGGGGGCGGAGCCAGATGGAGCGAGGCGTGACCAGGAGAAGGTATCCAGGGAGAAAGCATAGATGTCGTTGTAGTAGATAAAATCCCTGCAGGGAGAGGAGGAAACTCAGACATCTGCTCTGCATCTTCACGCCTTCTTTGACTCCATTTTTGGGTAAAACTGATAAAAAGTGACTTTTTAAGCTTTCTGTAATCATGGAGCCTTTTCACACACGGGACAGTCCCGGTCGCCTCCATCTGCTGCGTGGACGTCCATCATCTCCATATGAAGTATCTACACCAGGGGTGTCAAACCCCAGTCCTCGAAGACCAGTATCCAGCAGGTTTTTGTGGTTTCCCTCCTCCAACATGGCTGATTCTAATCAAATGGATCCAACAGCTTCTTGTTTACCTATTTATTCGTTCTGGTTAGACGTGTCGGAGCAGGGAGACAACAGAAACCAGCAGGATACTGGCCCTCGAGGACTGGAGTTTGACACCAAACATTCATGACTGCGTCTCTGTTTACTTATGAAACCTGAAGGCAATAAAAAGATGATATTGAGGTTAAACATTATTATTCTTTTTTTTTTTTTATCCAAATTGTTCTTCAGTGTTTTTAATGATAAATGGAACAAAAGGAAGTTTGTGTGAAGTGGATTATTTCTGTTAAAACTACAGTCAGAAGCAATTCAGTACGTTTTCCATGAACACAACCACCTTACTGCTCATCCCACATCTGCATTTTCTCGTCAAACGTGGCTCCATTTAAAAAGGAAATAATCAGGTTCTTCTGCAGCAAAAGCTTTACTAGCAAGAAACATTTTTACAACAAAATATGATCCAACAAACACTCGTTTCCGAGCTTTTTAGGTTTATTTTCTCTGTATGCTTGGAAGCATAAAGCATTGATTCTTAACGCTTTAATCAAGTTCTTCTGAACTTTTCGTTATTTGCAGTTCCTCAGATTCTGTAGAAAAACTTAATTTCCTTTAAAAACCAGGCTGAGAAGCCACGGGGACTGAAACAAATCTGACGTTTCTGGATGCAAAATGAAAACTAAGCATTAAAGGAAGTGCAGAGATGTCTTCCAGCTGAGTTTTTTCTTCACAAGTAAACTTTACATGTTAAATTAACACACTTGGTTCTTCTGGTTCCTCTCATGTTGGTTCTTCAGAAGCAGCTGAAGTGATTTAACTCACTATTATGACATCATGTCATGTCAGAAATGCCTGAAAATCATCCGATACATAATCACTGGTTCTTCCTGTGGAACGGAGCTAGAAGGACGCTCCTGCATGACAGAACGGTCATGCCAAAGCGACCTTGAGTAAAGAAGGAAGGAAACAGGATGTGACTGGGAGGTGGCCAGGGACCAGTCCAGCCTTGGACAGCGTCCAGGAGGAAGTGAACGTCTTGAAAAGTGCTGAGTAAGGGATTTAAAACTTGATTATATTGGTAGTAATGGTGTCTGGTTGATTTGAACGGTTTGCTGCTGTTATGGCCCTGATGTTATGACCAGACTAACCATTCTCCCTGCGGAGGTTTCAGACGGACGTACCAGCAGACGGCTTGGTCTCTGCAGACACATACAACGCAACACCTTTCCAGGAGTCATGAGACGTCGTTCAGAACGATAACTTTCTACATCTTAGTTACTTTATGTCAGTTCTGCTTCATTTCTTTTCATTTTTCAAATCTTCACTGTGATTTTAGGTTAAAACAGAGAAGTTTGATTAATCAAAGACAAACACGTTTCTTCTTCAGTTCTTGTCTTCATATGGTTGCCATGGTTACCAGATGCGAGTTGACCCAAAACATGGAACAGTTAACTAAACCAATAAAGAAATCAATCAACTTCTCCAAGCACGGTTTTTGTGCTTTTAGATGAAATGACATTAAACCCTGATCATGGTGAAGATAACCCTCCGCAGTGTGTCTAATCATCATGTTTATACCGGTGGGACCTTTTTATGCAGCAGGTTGAAACAAACACACCGCTTCTTCCAGTTTATTTTAAGGATCAGTTAAGTTGTTTTTCCCTTCATTCATTATAAATTCATTATAAATATCCGTTACAATTAAACACAAATTGCTTGTTTACCTGGTGCTCTCATGGAAACCTCCAAACACCAACAGCTGCCTCTTGCTGAGGACCATCCGGTGGCCGCTGCGCCCTGACGGGCCTCCAGGCGCTCTGGAAAAACACGAAGCGAATGACGCTCAGATTCCAGTTATAAACACCAAATAAATAATCAATCTGCAACATTTATTTAACATTTTTCCTGTTTTATTGACATTTTAATGATGTCAGAATTTACTTCTTCTATTTTCGTACTTAATGTTTTCCCACGTGTGTGTCGCCAGGTGCAGCACCCAGAGGTCCTTGTAGTGGTAGAACTGCTCCCCGTTTGGAGAAGCAAACTCCCCCCCAAACACCCAGAGCTGGCCTCCACCCTGTGGAACCACCACCGCCTGCAGGGAGGAGAGAAAGGAGGCGTGGCTGCAGAAAAGCAGAGATCAGGAGGTTTTCGGTCTCCTGGTTTGTTTGGTTTCACTGCAACAGGATTCCTCTCCTGCTTGTGCTGTAGAGCTCTGCCCCCTAGTGGCCAACACTATGAATCACATGACCAAGTCCTGATATGCAGTTGTGCTCATATTTATTCAGACCCTTTCATTAAAGAAGGAAAAAAAAAAACTGTCTGTAAAAAAGGCTGAAATTGACTAAAGTCATAATAAATAAAAATTTATGAAATGAAATTACAATTTTTTTTTAATTCTGGTTCAATACAAATATTGTTTTCTTAAAAAAGCAAAGAAATTAGATAATTTATTACATATTACATGACAAACTAATATTTTGTTGAACAATCCTTTAATGTTTCCGCTCCAGTCAGGTGTTTTCTGTTCCTCTCAGTCAGACTTCTGCACCTGTTGACAGGTATTTTGTCCCACTGTTCAACAGAAAAGTCTCTAATTTGTCAAGGACACATTTGTTTGTTTGTTTGTTTTCTTTCTTCAGCTCAATTCAATGAAAAAACAGTGTCTTATATTACTAAATTATATTTTTGCAAATTTTTAGTTATTGTTCCTTTTTTAAGTCTCCAGTTATTTGAGTGACTGTTGTAAATTCAGCCTTTTCTTTAATGAAAAGGCATGAATACATCTGAGCACAACTGTGTGTTTACTTACGATAAGGTCTGCATGATATGGGAAAAAACTTACAGTAGATATTTTTGTTACACGGCGATATATGTTGTGATCTGAAAAAACAGATATTTTCAGTAGACGACTTGGATGGCACTTTGAGTTCTGCTGCAGTCCTGCCATCGTGCTAAAAATGAACCTGCACTGATCTCACCTCTCTTTGTGCATTTCACAGCCACAGTTTTTCTTGTTGTTATCTTTCATTGTGACCTTTTAATGTGCTACGTTCTGAGTTAATAAGAGGTGTCCAAAGTCGGTCTTTAAGGGCTGCTGTCCTGCAAGTTTCCCATCTATCCCTGTTCCAACACGCCTGGCTTCCAGTGAATGGATCCAGCAGCACATAAAGTTCTGCACAATGACTGATTAATTTGAGTCGGGTGCGTTCAAGCAGGGATGCATGGAAAACCTGTAGGATTGTGGAGACTGGAGTTGGACACCCCTGGAGTAAATGTTTAGTTCTATGATGTTACATTTACAAATGCACACGCTGGAGCAGTGGTAAACAAAAATGGACGGGCTCCCCACCTGCGTCTGCAGATTGGACAGATGGTTACATAAACATGATGTGTTCAGTTGCCTGTGATGTGACTATTACACACATGTACATTACAATGACAATGCTCCAACAATATGGTGTGCAGCTTTACTTCTTATCATGGAAATACACACGGCACAATGTTTTCTGTAACACTTAAGTGTCCTGTAGCATCCATACGTCGAGTCACAAGGATCCCTGTGGGGTGTAGTGTACCTGGTGAGAGCAGCGTGGTGGAGGAGGGTTGGGGATCTCAGATTTAACCCAGCTGTTCTTCTTGATGTTGAAGAAAAACAAATCATTGTACAGATACGTCTGCAATAAAAGAAGCAAAAACTGAGTTTTAAAGCTGTTCGTTGTGCAGCCAGAACATGAAAAACTGTGCAAAGGCTGGATGGACCAAACCAGATGTCAGCAGCTGCAGGAGAGCAAGCTTTGTCAGAAAATAGAGACTTTCAGCGCTGACAAGACCAATTTGACTCAGACATATCTATTAAAAAATGTACATTTTGATCTGCATATATAGTATGAAGCTAACTAACATAAACTATGCAGAAAAGCAGCTTTCATGTGCATGCAGACCATAACATGACAGAAACATGAAAGATTAAAATACCAAGCAACAAAGATCAAGGTGAACAAAGTGTTCCTCGTCTAAAGAGAGCCATGTAGAAAGTTACAATTCATGAGGAAAAACTAAAACAGATAAATGTTCTCAGCAAAAAGCTGAAATTGTCATTTGTATATATAAAGATTTAACCATTGAATAATAGATTCATAAAAAAACTGCATATTCCTTTAATGATTTAACCCTTTCATGCATAAATAAATAAAAGCAATGCAACATTATTTACAGTATTTTATCTCTACAGACATATGCAATTATTCTTTTTATTTGTTTATTAGTGATATTTAGAATTTATTGTGATTTATTCTAATGTATTATATAAAATATTTATAATATATAATCATAATTATATAATGTAAATCTTGTATAAAATTTTCTTTTCCTATTTATCACAAAGGCAAACTTGTGTAATTACATTATGATCAATTATATCATACATTTATTTATTCTCCGGGGAGTGGAAACGTATAGGATGACCCACTAACATCCACTGAAGTGGATTATTTACAAAAATACCATCTTTATTCATGAATATACAAGATGTAAATGTTTAATGTAGTCGTTTGTTTTGTTCTGTATGTATGGTTTTGTTTTGTATGCTTCAGGTTCCCTTAATAAGCTTTAAATAGCCTCTTTGGAAGACCTGATTCACACACATGTACATCTCACATGGGATTCAACAAGCAGACAACACTGAATGTCCAAAAAAATCAGCATGTGCGTGTGAACAAATAAATGAAATGAGTCAACCATACAATTAATTGTGAAAAGGAGGAATAAGATGAAGCAGCTAAACAAGCCAAGTCAGATTACGCAAAACAAATGTTAAATGTTGAAACAACTAATCAGCTGATCCTTCATTCTTTGTTGAAAGAAAAAAAAGAAAAAGGCAGCGATACATTGAATTTAAGAATTTAAATACCTTCTTTCCATTGAAGTATTCTCCACCAAACAGGATGAGTTCGTCTTTCTCAGGATGGGCAGAGAGAGATGCGTTCAGTCTGAAACGGATGAGACGAAAGCATCGCTGATGAGAAAGTTTGAATAACCGCAGCAACTGGACCGCTTTGGGAATCTAAATGGTTCGAGGTGGTTTTGTTGGAGCCAATCAGCACATTTTCTAACTAATTTTCACTTTCATCAAATCAAATCAAACTTTATTTCTCTAGCATTTTTCATGTTTAAAAAAAAACAATACAAAGTGCTTCACAAAAAACAATTTACATCAAACAGATAAAACACACACACACACACACACACACACACACACACACACATCCACAGTCCCCTTACACCCACCCACAACCACCCGTGCCCTATAACAGTTAAGAGGACGAATGGCCAGGTACATGTGTACCACATAAGGAAACAATATCCTCAGGGTGCATCTACACAAAGGGCGACCCCCAACCAAGACCACCCAGGCCGTCACCATGGGGGCCACCCGATTCCGGGCAGACAGGACCCACGCCACAACTGTAAGGCTGCAGTGCTGGATCCCGACCCACCAGACAGGGACAGCCCGAACAGCAACACCCATGCAGTCAGAGCAGGGGCAGCCCAATGAGGAAGTTTACTAAGTTCAGAGTAAAACTTTCTACTTTTCCAGAGGTGGTTATCATCAAACTTGTTGAGATTTTATTCATTCTTTATTTATTTCATTTTCCTTTGGGACATTTTACTCTGCAGTTATTTTTATCTATTTAACAGTTTGAACATACATATGATCTTTTTTATCCCTTTTTTAAAGTTTTTTTTGTGATTTTATATTACATTTTAGTTTCCTTTTTTAGTAGCTTGTGTTATAAATACATTTCTATGAGTCTTGTTTCACTTCATGTAACTTCAGATGTCCCCATCATGGCTGGGGGGCCAACATGAATCATGTCACCTTGGTGATGGAGGGGGACATGTTGTCTCTACAACTTGGGTCTTCTTTGCATCCAAATTCTGAAACTCAGCAATGAGCGCCTCCAAATCTTCCTGGTGACAAAAATTAGGTTAAAGGACTTAAACAAAGAGAGAGAAGGTGTAATGCAACTCATCTTTAGTCACTGATTTACAGTTGTGCTCATATGTATTCATCCCCTTTCATTAAAGAAAAGGCTGAATTTAAAACAGTCACTCAGATAACTGAAGACTTAAAAAAGGAGCAATAACTAAAGATTTGCAAAAATATAATTAAGTAATATAAGACACTGTTTTTTCATTTAATTGAGTTGAAAACGAAAGAAAAAAAACAAAACAAAATGTGTCCTGGACAAATTAAAGCACTTTTCTGTTGAACAGTGGGACAAAATACCTGCCAACAGGTGCAGAAGTCTGACTGAGGGGAACAGAAAACACCTGACTGGAGCGGAAACATTAAAGGATTGTTCAACTAAATATTACTTTATGACTGATGTAATATGTAATAAATTATCTTATTTGTTGGCTTTAAAAAAAAAAAAATTTCTATTGAACTACAGTTAGAAAATAATGTAATGATTTTCATAAAATTTTATTTACGGTATTCTTACTTTAGTCCATTTTAGCATATTTTACAGGCAGCTGTTTTTCCCCCTTCTTTAATAAAAGGGTCTGAATAAATATGAGCACAACTGTAATAATAATACTACACTCATGTTCTTATATCTTGCACCCCATTTACTCAGCAGTTTAAATGACCCCATTAGCACATCAGAATAACATGCTATAATATTTAAACTGCTCTACATCTAACAAAAACAAATATTAACACAATGCTGCAGATATTTAATTGTTACCTCCTCTCTTTTGGACCTCTTTGAAACCTTTTTCTCCATCTTGGCAGCGGTTTTCTCTGCTCCCTTCACCTTCTTCTCTTTCTTCCCCTTTTTCCCCATGATCCCTATAATTATCGGACAGCTAATGTCAGCGTTCCTTTTTTAATTACATGAATTATTTGCCTCATTGAAGCCCAAACATGCTCCACATGCCAATCGGTGCTTTTTCTCTGAGAAAAAGGATTTACTTCCGGCAACAAACTGGCGACAGTCAGGCAGGAAACTGCGCCCTCTACCGACCCGGAGGTCACACTGTTACTCACCGCAACACAGGTAGGTAGATGTCATGGACTGGTAATAAATATTTATTCATTCATAGACGGTCTGTGGTAAATGTACGACCACATAGGGGAAGTAGATTCTTAGTTAGATACAAAGGTGTAGAAAGTAGAAGTAATAGTAAAATAAAAGTTCTGCCATGTTTCTGGAATCTGCATGTGCATTTAGATCATGCTCATCTACTTCATCTACCTTACAGTGGAGCTGAGCTAATTAAATTCAGCTGGTTTAGTGACTGGTTGGAACACATACACACACATATTATAGATAGATAGATAGATAGATAGATAGATAGATAGATAGATAGATGGATATAGATATATAGATATACAGTTGTGTTCATATTTATTCATACACTTTCATTAAAGAAGAAAAATAACAACTGCCTGTAAAATAAGCTGAAATTGACTAAAGTAATAATAAATAAAAAATTTTATGAAAATCATTACATTATTTTCTAATTCTGGTTCAATAGAAAAAAATTTTTTAAAAGCAAACAAATAAGATCATTTATTACATATTACATCAGTCATAAACTAATATTTTGTTGAACAATCCTTTAATGTTTCCGCTCCAGTAAGGTGTTTTCTGTTCCTCTCAGTCCGACTTCTGCACCTGTTGACAGGTATTTTGTCCCACTGTTCAACAGAAAAGTGCTCTAACTTGTCCAGGACCCATTGGTTTGTTTGTTTGTTTTCTTTCTTCAGCTCAATTCAATGAAAAAACAGTGTCTTATATTACTGTATATTTGCACATTTTTAGTAATTGTTCCTTTTTTAAAGTCTTCAGTTATTTGAGTGACTGTTGTAAATTCAGCCTTTTCTTTAATGAAAGGGGATGAATACATATGAGCACAACTGTATACATTATATATATATATATATATATATATATATATATATATATATATATATATATATATATATATATATATATATATATATATATATATATATACATACATACATATATATATATACATACATATATATATATACATACATATATATATATATACATACATATATATATATACATATATATATATATATATATATATATATATATATATATATATATATATATATATATATATATATAGTATATATATATATATATATATTGTGTGTATATATATATATATATATATATATATATATATATATATATATATATATATATATATATATATATATATATATATTGTGTATATATATATATATATATATATATATATATATATATATATATTATATTTTATTATTATATTTGTCAAGACTTGGTGGAGGACCCAAATGCAGAGACGAGCAGACACCAAGGACGCTCCAGAATATAAGTTTTTTAATCCAGGGAACTAAACTCAAGATTGATACAACTCAATGGACCAGCTAGGTAAAGACAACAACTGAGGGTATAAATACACAGAACACAACAAGACACAGGTGAAATAAATTAACTAACTGGCAAAACAAGAACAAACTCCAAAATAAAATAGGAAACCAAATCAGAAAACACACATGATGACAATATTATATTATATATCCTATACATGTATAGGCTATGTTACACCACTTAAAAAATTGTTCATACAATGCACAATTTAAACTGTGTTTTATGTAACACTAATAAACATTTGTGAAACTGAACATTTATGGAGTAAATAATTACAAATAATAATGCCGGAAATATTTGGACTCTTTAAGGTCCTGGTCTATTAATTGGCAGAAATTTGTAGTTACTTTGATGAATTTGTTGAAAAAAATTAAGGAAATAAACCTGCCTGTGCATCCCTACCAGTTGGTTAGTAAAACCCCAACTAAGTGTTTGTTATAAGACTACTGTTTCAAATTGCAACCATTTCACTGTTGTTACATTATTAATAACTTCTTTTTAACATGTCAACCATTTGCTAAAAAAAAAACAAAAAAACCCATTTATTCTGTTTATTCTTGTCCGAAAGAAACAGAAAAACACGGAGAAACATTTTTCTCTGCTCTTTTTGTTCGTGTGAACGTAAAAGGGTTAAACTATGAAGTGGAAATTTCCGAGATACCATTTAAAGACTATTTCAGATAAATGTCACCCCATCCAATTAAACATTTGGGATTTCTAAAGTATGGACAAAATTATAGCAATCACTCAATTTAACTCCAATAGATGAAAAAAAGAAAGCAAACAAAAACACAGACTTTAGGCATTTTGCAATGAGCTCATTAACATTGTTTTGTATAAAATCTCTGACATGAACTGTAACAGCTACTCCTCGCACAGGACGACCTTGTAACAAGAGGTTAGCGTGGTTAAATGCACGTATCCATTTATCTTTGGTGTGTGTGGAATCTCACAGAGAAGGACTGACAAGTACTAATCAGGCTAATAGCTTCTTGGCTCTGATACAGCATCTGTGTGTCACTGAAACTCCTCTGACACAGAACACGACCCACAAATCCACCTGTTTACTCCACTTTTCCACTTATATTAATGTAAAATACCCACAAAGCTGAAAAAAGCAAAATGAACAAATATTTTTTTTTTAAAACTTAAAATAAAAATAGGCGTTGTTGTTGCTATTTTGATTGTTTCTCATTATTTATTGAAGTACTGGGGAAAAAAAAAACATTTTTAGTAAATGGTTGTATTTGTTTGTTCAGTGGAGAAATTTTCTTTTATTGATAGATGTGAACATATGATGACCAGAAGAGGTCAGCGGGGAGTAGCTTTGATTCTGCACATACAATAATACAACTGTGTTTCTATGGGGACATATCTGTGGACCTACAGAGTACTGCTTAGCAAAGCAAGCTCACTGCAAGAAGGTTGATGGTTCGAGCCTCAACTGGGGTGACGGTGGAACAGTGGCCTTTCTGTGTGTTTGCATGAGTTTGCATGCTCACTCCATGTATGTGTGGGTTATCTCTGGGTTCTCCAGCTTCCCACCATCCAATGACATGCACATTAGATTAATTGCTATGGTTAGTTGATCATTTCTCAGATGTAAATGGATTTGAATAAAAGCATCTGCTAAATAACTCACATAAATGTCACTTTTCTCAATGATGTTACAATGTACCTACCATGGCAGCGAACAATTAAAGTAAAACAACTTGAGACAAAATTATTAAACGATTTGTCGGGCTGTATTCCGCTTGATAAATAATAACTACAACAGAGATGACAACCATAACAAGGTTTTATGTCTCAACAAAGGCAACAAAAATTAGCAGCAACAGAAAAAATTATATATTTTTTTAATCATTTTAAATATCCTTTGAGAAATTAAAGTTTCCAATAGGATTTAAATGTATCAAATATTCTTTTTTATCTTTGAATGCAGCAAGCAAAGGGGTCGATAAGGTGAGAGCTCTGATGGAAAAATGTCAAATGAGGTGGGCAGGGCCAGATTGGGCCTGAAGCAGAATTTGATCAGGGACAAGGATAACATAAACTTTATATTTATTCATTCATTCATTCATTCATTTTCCGAACCGCTTATTCCAATTCAGGGTCGTGGGGAAGCTGGAGCCTATCCCAGCTGGCTTTGGGTGACAGGCAGGGTACACCCTGGACAGCTTGCCAGTCCATTGCAGGGCCACACAGAGAGATGAACAACCACACTCATGCTCACACTCACTCCTAGGGGCAATTTGGAGTGACCAATTAACCTATCACGCATGTCTTTGGATGGTGGGAGGATTCTGGAGTACCCGGAGAGAACCCACGCATACATGGGGAGAACATGCAAACTCCACACAGAAAGGCCACTAACCAAACCAGCCAAGGATTGAACCAGTGACCTTCTTGCTGTGAGGCCACAGTGCGAACCACTGCGCCACCGTGCAGCCCTTATATATATATATGTATGTATATATATATATATATATATAAATAAATATATATAGCACTTTTTATAGACACAAGGTTGCAAAGTGCTTCACAACAGTAAAAACATATAACATTTGGAAAAACACAACAGAATAAATTCAAAACAGTATCACCGAGTCTATTTGGAGCAAAAAAAAAAAAAAAAAGCTTGCCTGGACACATATGTTTTTAAGAGGTTCTTAAAAGCTACTTTATCCCGAGAGCGTAGATCCTGGGGAAGCTCATTCCAAAGACAGGGTGTGACGACTTTAAAAAATCGGTCTCGCTGAGTTTTAAAACGGGTCGTAAGACCCATCAACAGGTGTTTCCCAAACAACCTCAGACTTCAAGTCTTCAGACTTCGGACTGTAGGGCTTAATCAAGTCCTCAACGTAACTAGGACCCTGTCCATGTAGGGCTCGGAAAGTAAGAACCAAGATTTTAAAATGAATACGATCTTCAACTGAAAGCCACTGAATAGACCTCAACATGGGTATGACGTGGGCTCTCCTGCTAGTTCAAGTCGAAAGCCTCGCTGCTGAATTTTGCCCTGTCTGAGACGAGCCAGTGCTTTTGTTTTACGCCATGAGAATAGGCTGTTGCAGTAGTCTAACCATGAGGACACAAATGCATGAATTATCCTTATTACTGGGACATCTTGACTATTTTTACCTCCGTCAAGGAGGTACGTTTTCGTCGGAGTTTGTTTGTCTGTTAGCAACATTACTCAAAAAGCTATGGATGGATTTTGATGAAATCTTCGGGATATGTTGGGGGTGTAGCGACGAACAAATGATCAAATTTTGGTCGAGATCCGGAGAGATCCTGGATTCCTGGATCGCTTTGAAGTTATGTTGAGTTATGCTTGGCGGAGGTCTGCACTCTCCGAGTGCTTTTCTAGTTATTTTTATTTTTATTTTACTGTTTACTGACTTTGTTTTTTTTCTCTGACTTGGGTTTTATTGTTGTTTGTAACTTTTTTATTGTGTTTTACCTGTTGTTCTTATAGTATTTTCATTTAAACCAAAGGTATTTTTTTTTATTGATATCTTTGGTATGTCTTCTTTTAAGTTGATTTTAATTTTGTTCAGCACTTTGGTCTTAGGAGGTTGTGTTAAATGTGCTATATACATCAAATTTGAATTGAATTGAATATCAAGCTCCGGCTTAGACACCATTGGTCTCAGCTTTGCAATATTATGTAGCTAAAAAAGCTATTTTTAACCAAGTGTCTTGAATGATGCTCTATTAATATTTGGACTGTTGCTCTTGAATGACATGGTCTCATCAAATATCAACCCTAGATTTCTCAACTTAGATTTGGTTAAAGAGATCAGGTTGCCTACATGTTGCTTCATGCTTAAAGATACAAGCTTTATGGTCATTTGCAGAGGTGGCAATTCCTGGTCCAGAAAGTAAAAGTCCTGCCATGTTATTGGATCTACCCGTACATTTAGAACGGGTGTTTTCACTAACAGGCTCGTTTACCTGGCAAATAAGCTCTGCTCATTAAATTCAGCTCGTTTGGAGACTGGTCGGAACAGCTGCCGGACAGGACTTTTACTTTCTGGACCAGGAATTGCCACCTCTGGTCATTTGTATTGGTGGCATAAATAAACTGGCAAAGTGGGATGCAAATAGGGACAGAAAGGGACCGAGGACTGAGCCCTGTGGTACACCACAGCTAAGCTGAGCTACTAAGGATATGTGTTAATCAGAAAAGATGGAAAACATTGTATCAGAGAGATATAAATGTAATAACTTAAGAACAGGATTTTTACAGCCCATGATTCCTAATTGGTAGAAGAAGAGGATGCGTTCAACAACGGTAATGAAAATCCAGAAGAATCTCTTATATCTGAGGTATTTAATGACATTAACAATTGTTTCTTCTGGGCTAAGTTGTTTTTCTTTGTTTTATTGTTGTTTTGTTTTTGCTTTTAAATCGATCGGACTACATCTGCTGTAATTCTGTTGGATTCGTAAATTATATAATTTGTGCAGAAATGGCTGTCTCCACAGTCTCAGATAGAATGGAAAGTTTAGAGACTGTGTTGTTTGGTTGGGATGTGGGGTTTAAACTTTGTTACTTTGGCTGTTCAGAAGCAACAAACCAAATAAAAGCCTGAAACAAAGAGGAATATGTCTTTAAGCAGCTGAGCTGGAAAAATATTCAGAGTGCAGGAGGAGGATGTCAAAGAGGAAACTGTGCAGAAACTGTATAAAAGTGTAAGAATTATCATCAGGAATGAAAATTCAACAAGAATCAGGATGACTTTTATTTCATATATATAAGATGAATCTGAAATATTATGGGAAGTTCAAGGTCTCTAAACAGCATCAATAACCTTAAACCGTTTTGTAGGATTATGTTAGCTACTGAATATCGCAGGTGCACTTTGCATCCTTGACGGATTTCTGCATGACTCATACACATAATTTGCTTTTTACCTTTTGATCAGAGACATGTTTTATTGGCTGACACTCACAGAGATATAGTTTGTGCTTTGGGGACTATTGCTAACCATTTATCACCGCCCCTGGATCAGCCTCTATTGCTCCTGCTTACGCTGAATAAACGAAAGTTTAATCTGTCATCTTCATCACCTCTAATTATTTCATATCGCTTCACAGAGATTAAAAAAAGGAATCATATAAGACCAGCTTCCAATGTGACTATCAGCTCTTTCCAGCCATCTGTCAGCATATTATGATATTCATTTCCCTTCCCAGTGTCTACAAACACTCACAAAGGCTCATGCACGGACACACACACATACACACACACACGCGCGGACCAGTATCAGCTGACTACAAACACACACACAGCACATGGTTTCCTTTGCTACCACTCCAATCACTCCTGGCCAGTTGTTGCTTTCCTGAGGCGCAGGGTCGTACCCGACTGGCTGAATAAAGGTCAAAACGTGAGGAAAATTTATTTTCCATTTATTAGACAGCGTTTCCTTTGTGTGCGCGAGCTTGTGCATGTGCCTTTCCTGTGTAGAGTAAGACAAAGACAGAGGTCTGTTTGAAGAAAAGGTTAGCAGACAAGCGTAAAAGACCATTGATGATCATCAGCACCTCAGGCCATTGCAAGCAGGAAGATCAGGAGACAGCAACACACTGAACAACCACGTCAAGCCCACAGCAGATGAAAATGCCACGCTTCAAATCACTCGTCAGGAGGAGGCGGTTTTTTTCTCTTTCTACATCAAGGCTGAAGACTTACATAAGACTAAAGTTTACCACCTTTACGTGGGACTAAATCACTCACCAGACTCTTTTCCTCTGTTGTGCCACGATGATGGAATGATCTCCAAACTGTCCGCTCTGCAGAGTCCCTGTCTACTTTTAAGAGCAAGCTGAAGACTCAGCTCTTCAAGGAGCACTGCAACACTTAGTTTAGCTCTATTTGTCAGAGGAGTTGGAGAACTTAGAACAGTTCTTTGCAACAAAAATTATGGTATTAATTCTTTGTATTTTAACATAGGTAATATTGTGGGGTGGGAAGGGAGAAAAACAAAAACCAAACAAAAAAAAGCCTGTAGCACTTCCTGTAAGGACCTGCGTCCAACTGGACAGTCCACCAGCACCTTCCTACGATGTCCTCTACTGTTTGATTTCGGGCTTGTGTCGTTCTCACAGTCATATGTAAATCGCTTTGGATAAAAGCGTCTGCTAAATGACTGTAGAATAGAATAGAATAGAATAGAATAGAATGGAATAGAATAGAAATGTGACCATTTAAAACCAGTGTTTGGAAGTGATTGTGTGCTGTAAAACAAATTAAAACACTGTCATGCATCATGGAGGTTGGAACCCAAATGCAGAACCCAGAGGCATGAAGGCCGATGAAGTGCTGGGAACATTGTTTTAATCGACTGAAGAACTGAACGGGGAAGAACAAGGAAACAACAAAAAGCAGTGAGTGAGAGCAGAAAGCAAGTGGTGTAAATACACGGAAAACAGGAAGACACAGGTGAGCTAAAGGGAGACAAGGCTAGACAGGAAACACAGCTACAAAATAAAACAGGAAAGAAAGACAGAAAAACCGCATCATGACAAATGCATCAACAGAACTTTGCAGAATATTACCCCATTTTTAATGCATCAATAAGATAAATCACAAATCATCCGGACTGCATTTTCATTTTCTTCTTCAAGACTGCTCATTGTGTAACTTTATTAAAATGGTGATAAAGAAAAGGACATTTAAGATTTAACTTTCAAAACATTTTGCAGCAAATATACAGAAATTCCATTTGAAATGTCACATTTGAAAATGAAAAAAACACTTTTTCATTTCAAAGTCACAGCCGCATCATTCGACTCATAAATATAATTAAAAGATCATCCAAAGTGCATTTTATTTTCATTCAAGGCTGCTCATTTTGTGACATGACTAAAACTAAAATGAAAAGGACCTTGCCTTCATGCCCACCCCTGCAGGCGTCACAGGAGAGTGACCACTCTGCTTCTTCAGTCTGACATTCCTCTACATCTGACACTGTGGAGTTCACCATGAATCTAGAGTCGAGATCCAACGGCACTGCTACGTCTTTCAGAATGAACAATAAAGTTTGCAATCCCGTGGAAAACAACAGATACTGATCACTCTGCATCTCTTGGGAAGGTTTATAAAACACACCGCTGTGTTCAAAAGGTTGGCAGCCATATTGAGGATTCAGGTCCCGACAGTTTGATTAGCCGCAACCACTCTGTCAGGGATGGCGGCCACTGTCCTAGTTGGAGATTGGTGACTTTTCTTGTGTGTGTACTAATGGATTTAAACTATAACTACTTCAGTCTTTATCACCTCTAATAAACACATAACGCCAGCTTCAACGAATGCATCCAGTTGGTCACATGATGTCAGCACTTCTGGCTCTGCCCGCAATTCAGTTCCATTTCTGGGTTGCAAAGTGCAAAACATTTAACAGTTTTGGTCTCTTATCAGTAGGAAACCAGCAGTACAGGCTGGTGTAATCTCCTCTGAGGCTTTTATGTATTTTTTATAAAATACTAGAATAAGATTCTTGAAAGAAAGATTGAGCTGCTGAAAGGTGTTTAAATTCTGCATTTCTTTTGGATGTGTCGGACGGACTGATGGATGACCAGTGAGCCTTTCACATCCTCTGCTGGTGGAACATCATGGTTCACTCACTAGCAAAGTGGAATCTGGCTTGACATGAAGTTTAATGTGTGAACCTGGGAGCAGCAGCCTGGTAGCAATAACATCTCAATAAGATTAACATAAAACGGTGACATCAAACAGTCCAAATATTAATAGATTTTTTTCAAACACGGGACTTTGGAACAGATTTTAAGAGATTGCTTTTGCATAACTGTGCTGCAAGCAGGCGTGCACGCGGGATCTATAAGAGGTGCATATCAAGCCTCCACAGACCTACATGGAGCAAACGGTGGCGACGCCATAACCGACCTTACACACATATAACTCAGTACTGAGGCTGCACTCCAGTCATTGCTTCAGGTATGATGTTTCTTTGTGTCAGTCACACTTTGTTTTTAATGTTTGTGAAAGTTTTCTGATTCAATCCCAAGTAGACTAAAAAGTGTTGACTTCTGAGATGGAGAGGCGGTTTGTGAAGCCGTTTAACATGGAGGTGGCCCACCCAGTGCAGCTAGAACTGCTTTGACGTCGGACGAGAAGCCATGCTTTCTGCAGGCCGGTAAAGTTCTTCCACAGCAAACTCAATCCTTGTCTTGATGAACCTTGCTTAAAACACCTGAATTCAATGACTTTTAGAAAACTCTTAACCCTTTCATGCAAAGTGGCCCTATAGAAAACATCTATTTACAAGCTTTTTTTTCTTGCATATTCATGATTAAAGATGGTATTTCTGTAAATAAACCACTTCAGTGGATGTTAGTGAGTCATCCAAAACCTTTCCAATCACTGGGAAATATATAAATATATGATAGAATTGAATATATTGTAATTATGCAAGTTTGCCTTTGCGATAAATAGGATGAGATAATCATACAGCTATATTTTATAGAAGATTTACATAATATAATTATGATTATATGTTATTTTATCAATATTTTATAGAATATATTAAAACAAATCATAAATTGTGATCTATATATCACTAATAAAGAATGTATTATTGCATATGTCTGTAGAGGTTAAATAATATTTTTAAAAAATGTTGCATTGTTTTTAATTAATTCATGCATGAAAGGATTAATATTTTTAGCCATGCAGTGTTAGATTTAGATTCAATTTTATTCAAAACAAATTGTTTGTCTCCAAAGGCAATTAAAAAGTCCTTTTATAAAGCAGACAAGACACATAGCAGACTCTCTCCAGAACTTATTTTTTCTTTATGTTTTTTAAAGTGGAACTATTATGTGCCTTTCAGGCTAATTTATTTTTATTTCTGAGCCCAGAAGGGCTGGGATTGATGGAGTTACTGTCACAAATGGCTTTATTTACTTCAGACCGACCCTCTCCGTAGGCTGTCAGATCAGCCTGCGGGCAAAACGAGTGGATTGAGACTCTTCCGCATTAAGCCCCGCCTCCCGCCACTGCACTACTTCGGGAGCGCTCACCGCACCTGCTTTCGCCGTCATTGTAACATCTCATAAACAGAAGGATTAGGCTCACATGAACTCAATAAAAAAAACAAAACACAATGTCAACACATAGCATACAGCCCTACATGTTGGAACCTGAATCAGAGCCTGAAAACGAAGTGGAAAACAGCAACCCACAGCAACGAATGCAGCAGGATGTCTCTCTTTGGTAAACTCACCAGCCATCGTTGGAAATAACTTTATCCCACGTTTTCCACCCGCCTGATGTATTTGTACATGCCCTTGTTAACCAGTAGAAGGTAACCAATCACCGAACCTTATCCCCCAGGACGTCACAAGGATTTCCAAGTAGAAAAAACTCTCTAAAACGACGCGTTTTTCGTGAAAACCGAACGGAGAGAGTGCTGGAACTCAAACTCAAACTCAAACATGCGTTTAGGTGATTAAAAACAGTGTCGTTCACATGTCTGATGAGGATTCAACACTGTAACACTGTAGAAAGCTCAGAAAACTCGAAATACCATAATAGCACCCCTTTAAGCTTTTTT
>NC_136620.1:10645677-10785677 GCF_933228915.1 Telmatherina bonti
CTGCACGCCACTTCCAAGTCTGATCGTTGCTGTTTGCTGCCATCAGACTGTAAGGAAGACTGTCTGCTTTTTGTTGTCTCACCCCTTGTGCATTGTGAAAACAGGTCTTCTGTCACATCCTGACGTAAGCAAGAACATCTGCAGGTCTGTTTGTTCTTTTTAAACATCTGTAAAAACCTTCTGAAGATGGAGGGCTTGTTTGATATGTACTTCCTGAAAGACAGTGCAATTATTTCATCTGTGAGCGGCGTCTCTGAGCCCTTGAACACCTCTGCAAGCAGGTGACAAAAGGACATGCTTTTGCAAATCTCCCTGTAAATGTGCTTTTCAAGCTGCTGAAACTTCTCTGGAGGGATACTGAAGTCTAGGTTTTCTGCTTCAGTCCAAATTCTGTCAAACAGACGTTGTTTTATGCTTTGATAGTTAAGCTGACTGCATGAGATATTTGCTTTTCTAAAAACAAGCAACGTCAGGTCGTCCACAAGTTTTTGCACTAACACTCTGCATCTGGCTTCTTTTCCATGTTGGTGCTCTTCGTTTAATTTATTTGACTCCAGTGTAGTTAATGACCCTTGTACCTTGTGGGTAGGTAATTGAGATGATTCGTCCAGGTCCATGGACTCCGCAGAAGCGGGCAAGTCCACATGGGGAATCTCTTCTTGTTCATCTTCTTCCCTGGAGTCTTTCTGTTTCAAACATGGAAATAGTTCCTTAATCCACCTTCCTGCTCTTGGTGGAGATGTTTTATTTGTAGATTGTACTGATTCATCCCTCTGGTCAGACATTTCCTCTTGGTAAAACTCTGGGACATCATTATCATCAGAAACTGGTTCCTGGATGTTCATGTCTGCAGAAGTTGTCTCTGCTTCCTCCTTGTCTTTCCTTGAGTTTTTGTGCACTTTTTTGCATGTAAACATTTTCTTTATCCACATTCCTGCCTTTTTCAAAAGACCTGGAGGTTTACTCAGTGGAGAAGCGGTCTCTTCCACACTTGTTATAACTGGAAATTCTTCTGTCCGCAGAGAAGAGGCAGGATCTTTCTCCACTTCTATTGTTGATTTTTCTGCAGATTTAGTTAACTGGTCACTTTTGTAATCAACCATGTCTTGTTGGTCCAGCTGCTGCTCATCTTCATTCATAGAGGCGGGTTGAAGGATGTCGGTGTGGTGCTCTATGTTTTTCTTCCCTTTGCAGCACGGAAAGAATCTGCTCATCATCCTTTCTGATGTCTTCTGAGACCCTTTAACTTTTGTTTTAGCGACTGGAGCAGATCCCTCAGGAAAATCTTCTTTCTGCAGAGAGGATTCCGGCACATCCTCAGGAGCTAATCTATCAGAGGATTCAATTAATTGCTCCGTTTTCTGGTCAGCCATCATTTTGTGGTCCACGTCATCTGGTTCTTCAGAAGCTGGTTCCTGGATGTCCTCCCTGTTCTTGTCAAAAGTTTCTTCTCTCTCCATTTCTTGTCCATCTTCATTAAAAATGGCTGGTTCCTGGATGTCCTCGTCCATGGTTTGTTTGATTGTTTCTTCACTTGTTTGCCTTTGAGTTTTTCTGGTTTTGCACATGCATTTTGCAAAGCAGTTTCCCAACATTTTGCACACCAAAGGTTTTTTCCTGGAAGAAGCAGACTCTAATGCATCAGTGATAGATTTTACGCAGTCTAACATTTTCTTAACAAGAATATTTGTCAAAGATTCAGTAGTTGGTTCTTCCATTTCTGATTTCTGCTCCATGACCTCCATAAAAGTCTTTGGTATAGAGTCTTCAATTGTGGTCAACATTTCCACCCTGGAAACAGTACTTTGATTTTTTAGTTTCTCTTGGATTACTTTAACAGTAATCGACACCAATTCAGCCACCATATCTTTGACAGCATTCTTGGTTTCTTCATCTGGATTACCAGACCACAAATTCATCCACTGGCTTTGTGACATCTGAGAAAAAAAGTATTCAACCACAGGCCTAATCGTGTTGATTAAAGTCTCTCTATGCTCAAAACTGCTTATATCTTCCATGGTGATTATCTTTCTGTATTGTTCTAATAAAAAATGTGTTTTAAAAAAAATTATAGTGAAACTCAGACAATTTCTCACACTGCTAAACGATGCACGAACAAGAAATGAGAAAACTCTTTTGACGACCCAAGATAAAAGGCAAGAGTTGATAAGCCCCGCCCCCAGACCAAAACGTCACTGTTGCCATGTGACGCCATCACATCAAAGCAATTCCATGTTCCATAAGCCCCTCCCCCATCAGATCACTGTTGCTATGGAAGCGATGCATTCCTTATTTCGGTCTGATGGAAACATAGACTTCGTAGACTATATATATATATATATATATATACATATATATATATATATATACATATATATATATATATATACATATATATATATATATATACATATATATATATATATATATATATACATATATATATATATATATATATATATATATATATATACATATATATATATATATATATATATATATATATATATACATATATACTGAACTATTGCTATTGCATCTGAGAATGTGTGTGTATATATATATATATATATATATATATATATATATATATATATATATATATATAAGTAAGAACATTAAAATCACATGTTTGTACGTTAGTATGATGCAGGAGGCACATTGTGGTCAAACAGCTCAAAGCAGAGATGCTAACTTCCTTCTGGCTCTGATAAAACTTGATTTTATCTAAGTAAGAGCACATATGATCCAAAACTCCTGAAATGTTCAGCAGTTAAAGAAAAGGCCTACAAGTCATTAACCTCTCATACAGAAAATAATTTTTTCTCAGATGAGACTGGCTGCAAGACGTTTTTGTTCTTTCTGTTTATTTGACTCGGAGCGAAACAAACGATGTCCAGATGAATGAAGGGATAATAAGACAATGGGTGCCTGCCGAGGTTTCCTACCTTTTCTCCACAGAAGCAAATCAAGCACGCTGAAAGAGACAGAAACTGATCAGAAATGCGAGTGTTTGTGTCTGAATGGTTGTTTTGTCTGGGTTTGAGATCACCTTGGGTTTGTTGTTGCAGATTGTGTTTATTTTGCTTTTGCGTTTTATGTTGCTGCATTTTTATGATGTTTTATTCTATTATTTGAGGCCATTTAGTCTCCAGACTGGTCAGGTCAGTCTGGATCTGTATCTTGTGCATCTGTTTGTGTCCCTGTCCAGTGTTTTTGCAACCATATGTGTTACTTTGCATCTCTTTTGAGTTGATTTATCAACTCTAATTGGTTTTAAAAGTATCTGTCTTTTGAGTTTTTAGTCTTTCACATCTTACTCTGTTCTGTCCTTTCAGCAATCCCTCCTTCCACAGAGGTAGCGGACTATACCACACAACATGTGGTTTTGTTTCCTAATCTCCAACCTTAACCTCTTCCTCTTCCTGCAGGAAATTGCGAGAATCTGTTGAATATATTGTAAAAAATCAAATCAGCAGAACAGCAAGTGCAGCCAAGAGACATTAATGTATGATGTTGTCTTCCTCTGAGCTCCTTTAAACCTCACAAACAATAGAGAAAGACAAACACAAGTAAACGGTGTGTTTGATCTCAGCGCTCCACCCAGCATCTACGTGTGTGTGTAAGTTTCTCCACGCCATGTGTTAGTGTGTGTTTGTTAAGGGAAGAGAAAATCAGAGCTCACACCTGTGGATGTTCCCCTCATCTACAGATACAGACTGTTTGTTGTACTTATCTGGTTTCCTCTCACGCTGCTTTTTCAGCAGCTGTGACTGAGTGTGGGAATAAGAACAAACACATCGCTTCCCATTAGATTCAGAATTAAGTTTAGTATCCAGGTCCTCACATTCACTGTTTTGCTTCGTCAGATTCCTATTAATCCTCAATGATTCACCGATGTCTTGAAGCAAAAGTCTCAGATCCCTTCTTTAGCTCATTTATTTACATGAACATCTACAAACACAGTTATTACAGACTGGAGAAATGCTGTTTTACTTTAACTGGATCACAGTGGATCATCTTAAAATTCTTATATTTGTAAAATGCATTAAGATGAGTTTATTGGAAATGCTGCAAAATAAATAAAGCTGAATGGAATTGAATTGCATTGAATTGAATTGAATTGAATTGAACTCTCCCCAGCCACATTTGCCAACTCTGCGGTGGGGATCCCAAGGTGTTCCCAGGCCAACTGAGAGATATAATTCCTCCAGCGTGTCCTGGGTCTTCCCCAGGGTCTCCTCCCAGAGGGACGTGCCTGGAACACCTCACCAGGGAGGTCCAGGAGGCATCCTGACCAGATGCCCGAGCCACCTCAACTGGTTCCTTTCAATGCAGAGGAGCAGCGGCTCTACTCTGAGCCCCTCCCAGATGACCAAGCTCCTCACCCTATCTCTAAGGGAGAGCCCAGCCACCCTGTGGAGGAAACTCATTTCAGCCGCCTGTATACGAGATCTTGTTCTTTCGGTCACGACCCACAGCTCATGACCATAGGTGAGGGTAGGAATTTCGACTGGTAAATTTGGAGCTTTGCCTTCTGGCTCACCTCCTTCCTCCCTATGGTAGACCGGCACAGAGTCCATATTACTGCAGACACATTACAATACCCCAACATGTTTGAACACCTCCACATGAGGTAGGACCTCACTCCGTGGAAGAAGATCCAGCCCTTCTTGAGGGAACTGGTTCCACAGCCCAAGCCATGCGTCGAGGTGAGTTCAACTATATCTAGCCGCTCAACCTCATACACAAGCTCAGGTTCCTTCCCCACCAGAGAGGGAAGTCTGGGCTTCCCTGCTTAGACTGCTGCCCCCGCGACCCGACCCCGGATAAGCAGAAGAAGATGGATGGATGTCATATGTAGGATGATCATATGTGGGAAAGTGTTGGTTAATGTGACTTTACTCTCTGAAACCACGCAGCCAGTTAGTTATGTCATTTTAATCTTTATCTGGTCTGATATGATTCTCACAACAGTTTTCACATCATGTCTTCCTCCCCACCTCAGGAGAGAGGAGTTTGTATTGTTTCCTTTTAACTTGGCTTATTCCCATCTTTTTAAAAGCAAATCAGTACTTTACAGCATCTAAATACGTTGCTTTCATCATTTCATCATTCATTCAGCATTTCACTTTAATCCCAGTTCATAAAAATCAAAAACATTTCCATTCATAACCAGAAATAATTACTGAAAAAGTGCAACTAAATGCTCATTTCAGTGGAGCACGAGCCATTATTTTTGCATTTAATCCAGAGGATGTGCAAACAGAGCAGTGGGAGAATTTCAGATGTTCCAGCTGCTGAGCAAAGGCGGTCAGTAAAGACAGTAAAAAATAAATTTACTGTTGTAGAAACTACACACTGCACACCTTTCCTGCTAAATACTTGTGTTTTATCCCCGCTGAAGTTTGTCGAAAAGACTTGTAGCTTCCAAACCGCTACATTTGTCATGGTCCTGCAATGTTAGCTTTGGTTTAACCAGCGGTCGCTAGGGCAACACACACTTCCTGTGACTCCCTGAACAAGTGAACCCAGATGTTGTGATGCTTTTTAGAGCAGTGTGTCAATATTCAGCTTTTTAGTAGGATTTCAAATTCAGTTTATTCAGTATTTTCAGAGCATGTGCAGAGGAAATCAATAAAATAATCACAAATGATCATCAATGTGTTATTTCATCATCTGCTGATGCTTTGGGACAACATGAGACAAAATCACCATTGTATTCATGAAGCTTCCCAGTACAAAGAGTCCTGGTGACACAACTCTAATAAAATTCCAGGAATCAATTCAAGGACAGGACTTTGCCTTCTGGTTACTGTAAAACTGCATCTTGATATAACTATTCTAAAACCTTTTATCCTGTAAGAGAGCTCTGGGGAACGGAACTGAGGAACAGACGGGGGTCTGTGTGGCAAACATGTTCTTCATCAATGAAAAATGTCTTCTGTTTGTGTACAAACCATGAAACTCAGTGAGATTACTTCAGGGTTCAAGTAATTTTACCAAAAAATGTTAAGAAAAGTAGCTTTCAAACTGGATTGTTGAAGGTTTGTAAATCTCTTGGCTTTATCTGCTTCCTTTGGTTGGTATCTTGCTTTCTTAACTTCTGATACATTGTGGCTGAAGTCCTGCTGTTAAGGGAGAGAAAATGCTTTCTTGTTTTACTTCTTGTTAAGTAAGAAGTTGAACTGGTTTTAACCTGAGACAAATTTTTTTCTTCTTTTACCAAAATGGCTTCTACTACTGCTGTCCAGTAGCAGTAGCAAGGAAGCTGGAGTCTGTCCCAGTATTCATTGTGTGAGAGGCAGCGAACACCCAGACAGGTCGTCAGTCCATCAGCAATCCTGATGATAAAGGTGACATATGCTCCGTTTCCATCATTTAACAATTGCACAAAATGTAAAAATTGAAATAAAAAACTGGTGATGGAAACACCTACAGCTTAAAAAACATCTCAAAATTCACTAAAAACGTTTTTACACTCTGATGAGGTGGTTTTTCTGACGCGTCAATATGGAAATATATCATATAGTAATATAATATATGTGACCATTTCATGGTAGGGAAGATGGCGGGTTGTGTTTGGACGGAGGAGGAGACGAACCACTATCCTTGACAATAAAAAACAATATGTTTTACAAGGAATTTAAAAAAAAAAAAGGAAATGAGGGAGAAAGACTTTGAAACACAGAGGAAAACCCTGAAACTATTCCATTTAACCAGAATCACGGCTGACATGATAAATACCATTTATATGGGGACACCATTGTAGAAATATGGCTTTTATTTTGCATAAAACTAATGGAATTGCAACAATAGACTGGACCCATATAAAGAATCTAGGCCAGGGCTATTCAACTCAATCCCACGAGGGCCGCAGCTCTGCAGACTTTCAATGTATCCCTGCTTCAACACACCTGACCCACATTAAATGGATCCAACAGACAATGACGTTCTGCACAACAACTCAATAATTTGAATCATGTGTGTTGTTGCAGGGATATGTCGAAAACCTGAAGGGCTGCAGCCCTTGTGGGACTGAGTGGAACAGCCCTGATCTAGGCCGTGATAGTAAAACAAAACCCTTTCACTGCTGTTGGACTTGGTTGGCTACTGTGGATCATTACTTACTGCTTGATAGGCTGAAAAACTGGACTGATGTGTTTGGATCTGCTTTGGATTGGATTCCCTCCTGTCTGTCTGAACAATCTGTCCGTGACTCCGACAGAGCCAACTCATATCTTTGTCAACGTGCTCACAGGTTCGGGTCTTGTTCGGATGATCGGACTCTTTCAGAAACTGTAGAGCTGGAAATTTTCTTCAGCTTAATGACGAGGAAACGGAAGTCCTTGTCTGTGCCCGTGACAGATCCCTGCATCAGATAGTAGAGTCTCTCGGCCCGCTTGCTTCTGATGTCAAACCTTCAGTTAGGTCTAAAAGGCGTCTGAGCTTTCAGTGGCACCTACCCTCTGAATTTCTCTCCCTCCGAGCCTGACATCCAGAATCCTGGTGATCTCTTTTAAACAGCAGCTGGAAACCATCTTCATAAACAGCATTTGTTCTTGTGTTTTCCATTTTCTTGTATTTCTTTCTGGTTTTCTGTTTGTAGGTTCTATAAAAGTCAAATTTAACACCATCAACCCATCAGTAGTCATAGACTTTCAAGCTTTGCTGTGTAGAAGTTCATCAGAAGAAAGCTCCACATATCAGGAAGCTGAGCAGACAGGTATTGGACACACCATGACAGGGGTGAGCAACTGTGGTCCTCGAGAGTTTCCCTGCTGCAACACACCTGACACACATCAGACTTACTTAGCAGACTTGTGCAGAGCTTGACATCAAACCCTGCACCAGTCTGCTCATCACCTATTGATGTGTGTTGGTGTGTTGCAGCAGGGAAACTCTGAACACCTGCAGAACTTGGGCCTTTGAGGACCGGAGCTGCCCACCCCTGCCCTGAGCCACCGGTGTCCACATTAAGTCCTCGAGGGCCGCTGTCCTGCAGGTTTTTCATGTTTCCTGCTTCAGTGCTCAGGAGCAGGGACACATTGAAAACCAGCAGGATTTTGGGGGTCCTCGAGGACTGGACCTGAACACCCACATCACTTTTATTTTAAATTTCATCTTAACTTTGAAAACAATTTTTACAACATCTGGCAAGTTCTTTGTACAACGTTTGGTTTGTTTCACCACGTCGCTCAGCAGAAACACGTCAACCAACTCAATCCTACAACTGAATTTTGCAAGGAGGTCGCTGGTTCAAGCCTTGGCTGCGGGGCGGTTCGACTTTTCCAAGTAGAGTTTGCTTTATTCTTCTCATGTACGCATGGCTTCTCTCCGGGACGGGCACTCCAGCTGTCTCGCTTCGTCTAAAGACATCCCCGTTAGGTCAATTGGTCACTAATGATCAGGAATCTCCAGATCCGGTCCTCGAGGGCCGTTGTCCTGCAAGCACTGAATCTTTCAATACACCTGATTCAAGTAAATCAGATTTCCGCAAGTCATTGTCGAATTCTGTTCAAGTCTGTAAATGATCCATGAATCAGTGCTAATGTAGGGACACATCCGTCCCCCTGCAGGAGACCGGCCCCTCAGGACCAGGTTTGGAAATCCCTGCTGATTCTCCCAGGAGGAGAACATAAACCTGAGTGGTTGTTTGTCCTGAGATGGACTGGCGACCTGCTTGTTCCCTGCCTCTGGCTTTCTAATAGCTGGTAAAGGCCGCGGTAAATAAAAGAATGAATGAACAAATGAATGAATGAATGAATGAATGAATATTTGTAATATAAATGATAGTGAAGCAACTACATTGCTCATTTCTTACGTTAAACCATTTTAGTAACGGATCTCAGAGGACGTACCAGATGAAACATTTAGTCCGTATTTTTACCGACAGCATGAAATGTTTCTCAGATCCAGTTTGGGATTCACTTTTCACACCCGAAGGTTCAGACTTTTATCTGCATTCTGTCATTTTAAAGCAAGCTGATTTTTAAAGGCTTTTTTAAACCATGAAGAGTTGTTATTTTCCTCTAATTTGACCTACAGAGGCTGACGTTGGACAGGAATTAAACAGATTTTCTATACATTTTCTGAATTCCTTGTATGAATCTTTTCATGTGGAGTCAAACACGCTTCACATGTTCACATGTCAAATCAACAAGAGAAATACATCCCCACTTTTTAGCATTCTTAGCAACTAGGGATACAAATCAAATCAAGCTTGTTTGTGAACTTTGTGAGTACTATTCAGAGTATTAAAATAATGTAAAAGACATCAAATCACAAGTTGTTTGTTGTCTAAATCTAAAATAAATCTCTCCGCTGGTGACTGAGATGAAATCACAGATGATCACATTGATGTTCTTTTACATCAGCTGTTGTTCACGTTTGTTGTTTGGTTTTTGTTCTTTAGAGACGTTTCAAAGTCTCTATTTCTCAAGTTATAAACAATTATTTTTCTCGTTTGATGGGCAAAACGTTGTGGCAAAGGGATGTAAAGCTTTCAGAAACACATCTAAGTAAATCAGCTCAGCGTTTCGCTGGTAAAAATAAAACCTACTGTCCTCCGTATTGCGACAACATAACCTTTCCACAGAGAAACTTTCAGGCTTTGTTGACGACTTCTTTGTATTGTTAAAGGTTCACCTTCCCCAACCTTATTCTTAAGCTTCAGCACGAGACTGTAAACTGGCCTCGATTCGGTGGAATTTCACCCCTTAGTGCATTGAAAGCTTTAAATGCTTGACAAGGTTAAGCTTGTTTTATGAACTTTCTGTTGCTAATCTGACTACACAGCAAGCGCACATTCACGTGATCAAACACAACGCAGAGACACCTGAATGTCTTGTTACAGTCTGATTTCCTTCTGCTAAAGAAATCAAGACAAACAACGTTGTTTGTTTTTCATTTATTCTCCCAAATAAAAACCAGAAATACAAAATTATACAAATATCAGGAATAAAGAAAGAAGGCAAAAAGCAGCACATTGTGTTGCTTTCACGTCCCACAAGAACTCACAGCTTTTTTTCACGCTTGTGACACAATGTGCCGTTTTGGTTGTAGATCTCTGCAGAGGCACAAGCAGCTGAGTTATGGTGACTACAGCTGATAACATCTACACAACCAGTCCAAAGTTTGGACACTTTTCCCATAGGATGGAATGGAATAATGTGTCCAAACTTTTGACTGGCAGAGCACACAGCTTTACCTCACTTCGGGAATGAGTGGGATGCAGGACTTTCCCACCACTCAGGCACGTTCTGCGGATACCGTAGAACCCATGTGGAGAACATACGATGTGAAGGCATGAAGAAGCAACACAACACAGACAACATGCAGCACAACGAGGAGCGAGTCTGATCCCAGCCTAGCTGTTCGTCCTTCCACGTCACTCTTCAGGAGCGAGCGTGGGTCGTACACTGGGCCACAAGTACACAAAAACATAAGTACACACTCAGCAGGCTGAATGCTGCTAACAAACCGCTAGATCCAGTATTCAGGCACCATAAGACCACAGAAATCTAACAAATGTTACAGAAGAATCAGTCGTTTGTGACGTTAAGCTCCTGGAGGATGAAGAAAAATGTGCTTTTGGGTTTGTTACATGTCTGTTTGGAGATTTGTGGCTTCCTCCCACCATCCAAACACATGCATGTTACGTTAACTGGCTACTCTACATTGTCCCTAGGAGTGAGAGAGAGTGTGTGTGTGTGTGTGTGTGTGTGTGTGTGTGTGTGTGTGTGTGTGTGTGTGTGTGTGTGTGTGTGTGTGGTGTACCCAGATTCTAGCCCAGTGATTACTGGGACAGGCTCCAGCTTCCTGCGACTCCTAATCAGAAAGCAGAAGAGAAAACGGATGATTTCAGGACATATTATCTGCTAGTTTTAGTTTTTGGTTTTAATAAAAGTAACTAGCAGAGACAGGGTAGTAATTCACCGGGGTTGTGACCAAAGCTTCTCTGATTTAGAGGCTGAGCGCGACTGTTTTACAGAAAACATTTAGCATTTAAAAGTTTTTAAAAATACTTTTTAGCTTTAGGTGTCACAACTTAAAGGAAAACTTAAATGCTAAGTTGGGTTAGAAATAAAATCTCAAACATGCAAAACTTTGTCACAGGAAGTCTTTGGCTGTTACATGAAAGAGGTCACGCGTGTTTCTTAAGAAGACCGCCGGGTGAAGGTAAACCGCTGGTCTGATGTAGAAAGGACTCCAGGCTGGCGGGTTGCTGACAGGATACATCGGACTGAGTTTTGTTATAATGGATTTGATCTAATAAAGATTTAACATAACTGGATCTAAATGGACAAAAATGAATTGAATTGCATTAAAAATGGCAACAATGGATTACAAACTGTATCAAATTGCACTGAAACGAACTGAACCAGATTAATCTGAACTGAACTGGACTTGAATGAATCCAGTATATTCTCAAAATTGGATCAAATTGGATTTAAATGAATTGGATTGAGAGAATCGGCCTGAGATTGACTTTTATTACTAAACCAGATAACTGCATCAAAGTTGGCTGAAATGAACTTGACTGAATTGAATTACCAATATGAACTGAAGTGGATTAAGACGACTGGAAAGAATAGGATTACAGGATTTAATTGGAATATGATGAATTGGACTGATTTTAAATTTAGGAAAATTCACTAATAATGAACTGGCTTCATTTCGATACACTGATGTTATACCCAGATTAAACTGGATTGTAATAAACTGGACCAGACTCCAGCCCCCAACCCCCTCTGCCAGCGGTCCAGATCATTTTACATTTGTAATGCATCATGATAAATGAATTGAACGGGAATAAAAGGAAATATTACTGATGGATTAAAATGATTATAATAAAGATGAGGACTAAATAGCCTTAACTGGGTTTAACTGGACTTGTGTCAAGTTACGCTGATGAGTCATGACATGAATTTTTTTGTAACTTACTACAAATATACTGAACTTATTCATTGGTTACTGTATTCAGCATTAATATCTGAGTCTCATCCAGGTTTTAAAATCAAATACAAAGTTTAGATTAAACAGAGGAAACCAATCCTCTGTACATGTGGCCATGTAGGTATCCAGGTGACTGATCGTACTGGTGGAGTCGTGCCAGTTCTCTTATTTTCTCAGATAATTGGATCTTTAGTAGCAGATGATGTTCAGCACACTGGATCAGCTGTTGAACCTGCCACAGCGCCCTGGTTTCTCCTGAAGAACCGCTGGTTCAGATAACCAGGATAAGACCTGTTCCTGGTCTCTAAAAGCAAACAGGTTGCTCTGCTTTTTTTAGAGCCGCACATTATTACTCTAATTCTGTCAAAAAAAAATGCAACAAGCTTCATGTTGTTTAACTTCTGGATCTAATAAACCACAAAGTAAATGATTAATGACGAATTATCATAAATTTCATCAGTGAGGTGTGTTAGCATGTCAATTCTTGAATTCTTTTCAGATTTTTTGTTAAAATGTATATTTAGTGATTTCTTTCTTCTTGGTTTGTTCTTGATCAGGACTTCTTTCGTATTCTGTCAGTTTCCCGAGTTGTTCATTCATTTATCTGACCACTAGGGGGCAACATAAACTATTTATTCCTCCAGTAGATCGGAAGCTCAGAAATCGTTACATTTCCCGCCATCACACGTCCGCCAGGTTTTCTTTAGCTATCGGTCGTTTTATTTGATCCAAACGATCAGTGTGAAGCAAATGAATGACATTTCAAAACAAATAAAAACAAAACAATGAGCTAAAAGACCATAAAGTGCTGCACAGGTAGATAAATGAACTGAAGATGATTTTTTTTCTGTTTTTTTGTCTGAACTTTAAATTTGATATAAAAAAATGAAAACTCAAGAGGAAATGGTGATAAAACAAAACAAAAAACACAAGTGTGGAACAAAAACCCTCAAAATTTATTGTAAAACATTAAAAAAAAAAAAAAACCACTGTAAACAAATAAAAGACTAATGACAATAAACATAAAATTTGTCTAAAAATAAATAAATAAACTTTCTACAGTCTCATCCGGGTTAGTTTTCCCATCAGCTCTTGCGATGGCTGGAGTGTTAGAAAGGCTCTACCTCTAAAATAACATACACATTAACCCATCCTGTCTGTTGCCATGGTGACGCACTTTTGGTCCATTGCCAGGAGGGTCGTCGATGTTAATGAAACAGAACTAAACTTTTTTTTTTGTCATAACAGTGTGTGAAGACAAAAAAAAAACAATAAAAACGTAACAAAGAGAAATAACAACTAGCAGATCATTTTGTCATCTGAAATCTGCTTCTTCTCTAATGAAACACTTTCTCCTCAGAAAGGCAGAGAAACAACAACTCTTCCCACACGTTTCTCCCCACTAAGCTCTTCTCATTACTCTGATTTGTGCCTCCTCATCCTCGTCTCCAGGCTGTCTCGCTGCCCGAAAGGCAGGAGGAGCTGCTAAGGTGTCTAAGTTCATAAACGCATAAAGTGTCGTAAGCATTTTCATCGCTTATCTGACATCACGTAACACAGCAGACGGCTGTCGTATTTAATTGGCATCTTTTGAAGTGACATCTCTGAGGAATAAACCAAATTCCCGACTCATCTCTCCGTTTGGCTTCTTCTCAGGTGGGAGGGAAAATAAAGGAATGGAGGATGTACAAACTGAGAAGTGTAATCCTCAGACTTTTGTCCCACCTCCAGCTACGCGAAGGATCCTAAAATGCAAGAAAACGCCGTGAACAAAGTGGAAAAAACAACTTATTCTGTTTACAACTCAGAGTCACACACACACACACACACACACACACACAGACTGCTCTGCTCTAAGGTCGTCATGGTGATCTGAAACACCGTCTGGGTGTGGTGGAGGTACAGCTGTGCAAGCCGCGGCTCAGAAAGCTGACTTATTGATTATCACCGTCAAAATGTGATCAATGACCTAAAAAAAAACCACAAACAGCAGAAACGCGGCACATTCTGACCCACTTTAAGCTTCAGCTAAAACTTTTCCTCCACTGGGTGTCGGCTCCTCGGTCCCTCCGACAACACGACCGCCTGAAAGCGGTGCAGTTTCATCACACGTCCCCGTACGACGGGAGAAACACGGGAGAGGTTGGTCAGATGGATGTAAAACAACAGGAATGTGAAATGCAGCAACGAGTCAGTATAATTGGACCACATCTAACACACAAAAGCCTTCCTCTAATCTGTATGAGCCCACAAGCACGAGCTGCACGAAGGCATGAGCATCGCAGTGACCAGTTCGCCACAGCAACGAGCTACCACGCGAAAAACTGAACGCACATCCTTGCAAATACCTCAGTCCTGCTTCGTTCCAGCTTTTCGAGAGAAAAAGCTGATTGTTCACATAAAAAATGGAAAAAAAAAAACAGGCTGTAAAAACAGCAACAATATAAACAACAATAACAACAAACACTCGGCATTATAAAACCAAAACACTTCAGTGACGTGGAAAATGTTGGTCAAGTCCTTATCAGCATCCTTCAGACAGGGTGAGAGTGTGTCTGTGTGTGTGTGGGTGTGTTTGGGGGGGGGGGGGGGGGGGGGGGGGGTGAGAGAGGTTAACGGAGGTCAAGCATCATCAGATCATCAGTTATGATGTCAGAGCCCAGGAGTCACAGTCGGTGGAATCTGATTGGCCGCTGGCTGAGGCAACAGCCGTAGGGAGGGGGGGTGCTTTTAGGACTCCTGCGGCACCACCTCCATCACCTTCTGGCACATGGCCGTGGTGGAAACTGCAACAGACACACAATGGCTTAGGTTACATGATGTTTTTAATTCAGAATTAATAATTCAGAATTAACGTATTCTCCTACGAGTTTACGTGAAAATAATAATTCCAAATGAACGTTTAAATGAAACACGTCCTTACTTAATTCCTCTATAGAGCGGCGGGTTGGGAAGGGTTCTGATTGGACAGGGTGCACGTGACGAATGACGTATACCGGAAATAAACAAAGTTGTCTCCCTGCTTCTCGTCTTTTTAGTCGTAACTTGTAAAAACTACATAATAAGTACCAGTTTATTTATTTTTATTATAAATGTGAAGTAGCCGCTCAACACGAGCATACTACTTCACTTTTCAAAGCAACTGAGAAGGAGAAGAAAGATAGACCACCAAACACGGGAGGTAAAACAACGCGCGTCATCGGGACAGGACAAGGTAACGAGCGTTTACATGACAGAGGAATTAAATAGATCGGAATTAAAATGTGAATAAACCATAACAAAGCGTCCATCTTTGTTATTAAAAAGATGGACGCTGTGACGTCACTCGTAGGTTTCTGAGGAGCTGAATTGAAGCTCATTGGGCGATTCCTACGATCGCCATCTTGGCAGCATTAAGCACGCCATCTCTCCCGGAAAATACAAAATAAGCAAAGAGGTAGAGCTGAGAGGGGGGCTGTGAATGTGCGGTGGATGATTGATATCTATTAAATTCTAGGTATTAAATCTGCCTGTAGCTAAGAGCTAACAGAGCTAACTCAAGGCTAACCGGAGCTAACCAGCTAACAGTGGTGAGCGGGCTAAAGCTAAAGCCGTCTAAAAACCACCGTTGTGCTAAACTCTGCCTTCTTACAGCAGGGTATCAGGTACCTGTCAATCAAAAGGACACGCCCCTAAATATGCAAAATTTTTAGATTAAATTACTTTTAAACGGGCGAGTTAGAAAAAAATTCCCCCCTATTCCCCCACTGTTTTCATGAAGGTAAACCTGACCCATTAGACCTAAAATGGATTTTAGACTGTAAACATGTTTATTTCTGCTGTAAAGTTGTTTTTAACATGAGAGTCTACGGAGATTTGCTCTGTTTTTGGAGCCCCTAGTGGGTGACGGGGGAACTGCAATTTCTGGCACTTCTGCATAGGCTTCACTTTTAACCACCGGAGGTTTCCGCTTGTTTCGGACATGAAAAACATTTAATGTCTTAGTGTTTCAAGGCAAATTTCAAGGCAAATTAAATAAATTAAATTTGAAAAGAAAAAAAGGTCAGTCAACTTCTAGAAACCTAGAAGAGACATATGTTGCACTTACAGATTCCATTCAGCAGCCACTTGGGTTTGTTCTGCCACCGCACGCCGATCAGGTAGACGGGGACTCCGGTGGCGATGATGCCGAAGCCAATGGCGCACTCCTTGGGAGTCTTCCAGATAGACACAATGATGAGGAAGAAGCAGGCCAGCACGAAACTGACTGGCAGCAGGATGTTAACCTGTAGTGAGGAGCTCAGGCTTAATACCAAGCGTGAACAAGTCATCAGACACAGGGAGGAGCTCCCCAACATCTTTTTATTCCAGAGATAAGATTACAGAGAAAGATTTCTGAAAATCAGCTCAATCACTCCTGCTGGGTTGAGATAGACGAGAAAAACGACTTCTTGTTGGCAGCTTGTTGATTCAAAAAGATGCTTGCCAATGGTCCTGGGAGGGCCACAATCCACCAGGGTTTCTCTGTATTCCTGCTTCAACACACCTGAATCAAATTAAATAAATCTGGTTCTGCACATAAACTCATCACTTTGAGTCAGCTGTGTTGGAGCCGGGATAGTTGGAAAATCGTCTGGATCGTGGCGCTCATTGAGTTCCCCTGTAATAAGCTGTCCATCACAATTTACCTCGCAGTTACACACATCGATCCTGAGAAATTGTTGACAATATAAGTGATAGCACTTGGAGGCTCCAGGTATTTAGCAGTCAGGAATAAATGCGTCTCACATGGAAGCAGCCGCAGAGTTGCCTTTCTGAACCACGTTCAGTCTGTTTTTTAATTTACGCCTCCAAGCTACTGTTTTACTTCTACTGCTCAGTGCAAAAGCAATCAACTTCCCATCAGCACAGTGTTTAAGCGAATATAAACATGTCTACAACCAAATGAACAAAGTCCTTTGTTTCGTCTCACTCAGCTGCATCACTTGCCAATCCCTTCTGAAGTCCAAGAAGCATTAGTCAGCGAGCTCATCGATGAAGTTCCAGGAGCTCCATCCATCATGTCAAAACTATTTAACTCGGTCCCATGAGGGCCGCAGATTTCCAGTGTATCCCTGCTTCAACACATCTGACATAAATTAAATGGATCCAACAGCCAATGAAGTTCTGAACAACGACTCATTAACTTGAGTCAGGTGTGCTGTCGTGGGGATATTTTATACACATGCAGAACCGCGGCGTTCGTGGGAGCAAGTTGAATAGTCCTGCATTATGTAATATGCAGTCTGTAAGGGAATCACGTTTCAACATGTGCACACAGAAGCCAGCGTCCCATTTTGAACGGTGAGTCAGGCCTCATTCATTCACTATCACGCAGGTTTAGTTGTCTCCCTGCTCCAACACACTTGGCTGAAATGAACAAATAGGTTGAGAAGAGTTTGTTGGATCTGTTTGATATGAATCCGATGTGTTGGTGCAGGGAAACGACACTGGCCCTCGAGGACTGCAGGTTGACACTGCTGCTATATAAAGAGAACTAAAACGTGCTTAAACATGATTAAAACGCGTTTGCTGCTGTCAGCATCGCAGACTGCTGCCGTCGGCTGGATTACAGCGAGACGGGATGTGGTTGGGTTGTGTTTCTGGGACAAAGTCCTCTCAGGAGAATGGAGGCTTTTAGCGCAGGAGACGACTGGAGTGTCACCATTCATACAGTAAACAACCTTCAGGCATCCACATCTCAGCTGAATGTAAACCGAAGCCGTCGTCAATCAGCTCGTGCTGATGCTCGGTGTCTGGGTGACGGCCTGCTGCAGATCTGTTGAGCAGCAGGAATGTGACAGTCACAGAAAAGAGTAAGAAATAGGGTGGGAGAGGAAGAGGAAAGAGATGAAGATCAGCAGAGACAGTGTCACTACTGTGGCAGCGCTCACACACTCACACACACACACACCAATACATCCGTCTGCCTCTTCGATTCGCCAACAGCACAGCTCTGTGCCAGCAGTGGAGTCGGAGTGGCCAACCGGCCCTAACGAGGGACACACACTGTAAAAATCACACACTCACATCCACACAAAACTACACAAGAGTCTCTTGTGCGTCGGGGAGTCCTGCAGCGACCGGTTCAGTCAGGAGGCACAGAGCACGCTCAAACATTTCTGTTACCTCAGAGGGCTTTGAGCTGACTTTAACTTAGATATTACAACACCCCAAACCTTTAACGAGCGTTCCAGTCTAAAAATGTAGCTATAAGAGAAGGAAAATGTGCTTCTTGTCTGGAAGACGGTGAGCAAATAGTTCTCAGAACATGAGTACTACAAGTACACACACACAAAACTACCCAGCGGGCATCGACACCAGCTGACGAGCATCCAGCTTCTCCTCTGTAATCTGCAATCAGGCCCTTTTCCAGCGAGAGGCACTGAATGGATCTTTGTAGCGTCGTGTCGGCCCCATGTCTGTCCCGATTGTTAACTCCAACAAGGTAGACTCACTTTGATCGGTCTTTCCAGATCGGGCTTCTTATAACGGAGCCACATCATTCCGATGATTGCCATGGCGATGCAGAGCCAGTTGAAGAAGCTGAAGAAGTTTATGACGGAGAAGATGTCGTTTGAGAAGGCGTAGAGCAGCGTCATCAAGCACTGGACAGAGAAGAGCAGGAGGTGTGTGAAGACTGAGAAACAATAAACTCTGACATGAAGATTTCAGGTGCAGAATTACTTTTAAGCCTTAAAACTCCGAGCCATTTCTATGTTTTTGGTTCATTTCTAATGGAAAAATGGATGTAGAATCTTAATTCTTTTCAACACAGGCAACGTCCAGACCAGACCAGACAACACCAGTCGACTGGTTATTGGAGCTAAAACCTCCACAGATCATTAAAGGGTTTGGAAATCGATCACAATTACACAGAAATATTTGTAAATGCATCAGGAGGCACCAATCTAGTGGAGATTCATGGGCTAAGGTTTAATTCATTGACACTTAACAAATAAAAGAGATTACACACAGTGAATATAAGTGAGGGGAGCGGGGTCAGGAGAGTTGGGTGGATCATGGACAGCAGGCTGGGCAGGTGACCCTCACGGGAACCCACAAAGAACAACCTGAGAGAGAAGATACACAAGAACATGGATGACGGCTGCATTGAAAGATTCAGCAGGTTTTCTTTAGTTCTTCTTGTCCTAAAGCCGATTTTTTTTTTAACTGTAAAAGTGTTTTTGCACTGAGTGTGTGTGTGTGTGTGTGTGTGTGTGTGTTACCTGGATGACGTGAACAAAGAGCCATTAACTGATCCAAAACAGGAAAGGCCTACAAACACGGGGATGATCCACGCCATGGGGCCCAGGTAGTGGTTTCCAAAGTCCTGTAAAACACACATGCATGATCAGTAAATATTCTGAAATAACCTATGGAAAGGAAAGATACGATCGCATAGCCAAGGTATTATCAACACATGGCAAAAAAAAAGTCATCAAAAGAATAGAGAAAACTGGATTTTCCAACTCTGCGGCGGCTCTCAAGTCATTATTCAATCATGCTGAATAATGAAGGAATCTACATCAAAGCTGACACAAATTACAACTGTAGGAAACTAAAGCTGAGGAAAAATGGGGAAAAATAGACTTTACTGAATGCAAGAGCAACGGGACTGCAGGAAAGATGGTAAGAAGGAAACCGCATGAAGGACATTAAATATTTCATGTAAAAATCGTCTCAATATGCAGCTGTTTGGTTTTAAAAGTAGAGATACACAACTTTCCAACCTTAAAGCTTTTGCTTCCAAGTGGCTTTGATGCCACGTTGATATTTATTCTGCACATTCCCAGAACCTCCGTTCCCCTGCAGCGTCCTGAGGCTGAGAAACCACTCTTCATCCCACAGCGTCACATGACAGCTGTGTTTCACCGTATCACACGACATTAACTAGAACTCAGCACACTGGCTGATTCAAAGGCTGATTTAGCAGAAAAATGCAAGAACGCATCATCGGAAGGAGAGAGGAGAAGAAAGAGACAGTGACAGCGAATTAGAGCTGCATTTATCGACTACTTCTGGAATCGATATTTTTACGAGTAATCGAGTACTCTTAACGATTATATTTTTTTATTCTAATTTGTAAAACAATTACTAGAAACTCAACCAAAGTAAATCTATAAATTTATAATTGTGAAGCTGTTGCATGTGTTGTTAGTACCTAATGTATGAGGAAAATGTGATACTTTGGTGCAACCAATGCCTTTGTGCACACGCTCAATGTGTGGAGAAAAAATTCTCAACCAATCATGAATTTCTGCCTTTTAAAAGATTTAAAAGAAGAATTCACATAGAAAGAAGGACTGACTGTAAAGATGTCCAAAGTATCTATTAGTTAAATGGATTAATTAAATGGAGTCTCAGTTTTTGTACTCGGATTTCTCGAGTTACCCGAGTAATTGTTGCAGCCCTACAGTCAATGAGATAAGACTGGACATCAGACTGATTTTTGTTGGCTGGAAAGGTCTCAGAGAAGAGACAGGATGCAGGATGGTGGCTGAATAAAAGCCAACTTATGCTCCATGCAGAAGACTGATACACAGACGGACACGCGAACGGACAGACGATGTCAGCAGTGAAGCTAACATGCGACCAGTGAAAATTACAAACCAGAGAAGAAGAAGACGTTCAGAGAGAAGAAAAAGAGAATGAGGAGGACAACATCTGTAGGGATGTCAGGAGCTTTCGCAGAAAGGCTGAGTGTGTGGATGGTAATTGCAAAAACCTTTGTAGAGTTGTTTTACTGCCACCAACCATTCCCCGAACTTCACGTCAGAACGCAGAAGTGAACTTATTAATGCCCTCTAGTGGATGAATTGATTTAATAACCATGGCAACATAAAGGACACATGGATGTATGAAGGTTGGCAACATATGGCAATGTTTGAAACGGACGTACCTTATCTGTACGTGAGAAAACACAAAAATTCTATACCAGGCTTTAAGACGTGTCAATATTGTATCTATGTTTCTGTTGATGGATAAAAACAATACGAAAAAAAACAACTCACTATTAACGCAAAAATGTCTTTGGAGCTGTCTTGCTGAGTCAACATAGGACTGACTTTTACTGACTGGAGGGAGCTCAGAAACAGGTCTCTTTAATTGGAGGATTCTGAGAAATTTTAAACGTTCTTTTGGTTTGGTTTGCTTTTATATCCGATATCACTCATCCAGACCATAAAACCTGAAAAACGTAATGCTGTTACAAAAGCGGCTCGTTAGGGGGCAATATGGCCCAACATGACCACTGACCAAGTAGAAAAAAGCAGGATGAAGAAGAGATTCCAGCTAATGGATTAGAAAGAACCAAAATTGGCTTATTCAGCACATGTAAAAAAATATTTGGAGGAAAATCTAGCTAATGCAGTTTTTGCGTTTGTGTTTTTACTTTAACCTATTTGTTTTCATCAGAATCTGTCCAGCAGCAGGAGACTAAACAAGATATTCAGCATGTTCTGTGCATTGTTTGTTTGCTTTCACACTGCAAGCGATCTGAAGAGTTCCTTTCTTCGATTGTTTACACGAGTCCGTGGAAGAGATGCGAAGTTTGTGGACCAAACAGCACCAGTGTGAACACACCCACAACCAAACCGATTCTGTTTCTGATATTTACTCTAACAGAAAGACCATTAAAAGCTTTTTGTAAGCGTATTCACTCACCACGGCAACAGCCTCCGAGCCAAGCATCTGGTCGGGGGAGAGCGTGGTGAAATACGCCAGGTTGGTGAGAACATACACGGCTGTTACGATGGGCAGAGAGATGATGATGGCTCGAGGAAGATTTCTGAGGAAGACAAACAAACCATCACAAAATGCACAACTTTGCTCACTCCTCTGCAAATACATAAAGCAAAACATGGCAGCTCACTTGTAAGGCTCGATCATCTCCTCTGTGACGAAATTCAAGTAATTCCTGGAAGATTACATAAAAATTAGACATAATGAAGTTACAAAACAAGTACACAATTAAATTAAAGGCTTTTAAACTAAGTTATCTGCTTTTTCCTTTTTAAAAAAAATGCAACAAAACCATTGTTTACAGGTGAATAAATTACCAATTCCATCCAGAAAGTGTGATTACGTATCTGAAGGTAATGTGCTGACTCACCAGCCGCCATAGGCAAACAGACCGCTGTAGAGCGCCAGGCCGATGCTACCAAATTCATATTTGGATCCTTTGAAGGAATTCTCTGGGAGAAGTTCATCTGTATCACCTGGGAAAAAATGAAAAATGGATTGAGACCAGAAAACTATGCAGTGTCTTTCTGTGTAAGCAGCATGCCTGAGATGTGGATCATGTAGAGCACTGTATCTCAAATATACTTCAAGGTACTCCAGGGGGTACATGAAATTTTTTGAAAACATACATCTTTTAAGTTTTCTTTATAACATCCTTAAATAAAAAAAATATAAATATAATATTGTATAAATATTTAATATATTTTAATAAAAGTAAGTGTACATTCATAAACTAAATTTACGTTTAGATTTACACCATTTCATTCCTCCCAAAATCCCACATTCTGACGTGAACCGCACGTAACAAGCCAAATCGTATCCGTCAGTCACTGTCGCCTTGACAACGCAAACAACGGAGTCTTGGTTGAAGCGTAGTAGAGATGTGCAAAACAATTGCCATTGTTTTGAATGGTTAAAGTTAATAAAACACACAAATGACAAAGTGCTATATTTCATGTTTATTCTTAACCAAAAATACTTTGCAGTGGTTAGGGGGTACGTGGCTGAAAAAACATTTTACAAGGGGTACTGTGTTGCAAAAAGGTTGAGAACCGCTGATGTAGAGTATGTAATTAACGTAATAATGGGTGTTTGCTCAACACAAAACCCAAAAAAACCCCTAGAGGGATGAAGGAGTACTATTCAGGTTTGATTTGCCTCCTTGCAAAGAGGAACGGCAGGGTTAGTGGAGTTAGGAAGGACTGAGACACCCAAAGAAAAGTTGAGCTTGAATCCCTTGTTTAAAGGATCCTTTCAGTTCATTTAAACTTGAATGGAGTAAATTCTTCACTTCCTGGGTCAAAACTTTAAGCCGTCCATCTCTATTCCAAGATTCCTTTATTTGTCCCACAGTGGGGAAATTTACGGCGCAACAGGAGCAAAGAGAAGACAGGAGGGAGAGGCATTGGATAAAATAGAGATAACAGGAAATATGAATAAAGAATATAAAGTTACATAAAGGATACGAATAACAGTACAGATAATGGTTTCAACTTGTATGCATAACTATAAGTCTACCTGTACATATTGTAGAGATCTGAGTAAATAAAGATATTTTTTGTCCTTTCAAACATCTGTTTTTGCATTACATGTCTTTTGGAAGCTCCAAAGACTCTTATTTTTTTAACTTTTAACTTGCCTATAACCAGTATATTATTTTAATGGTTTAACAAAATGTTTGAAACATTTCAAACGTGTGTAAAGGTTTTTTAAACAACTCAAACTTCGCATGTTTGTGACTTTTAAGATGCTAAAAATTTACTTGAAACTTGACCTGGTCCTATTTGATGCATTTCAATGTTAGATGATTTGGGGGAGTTACATCGGTTTGATTTGGAGATTTTTCTGTTTTTTATATATATATATATATATATATATATATATATATATATATATATATATATATATATATATATATATATATATATATATATATATATATATATATATGTTCATTTTTTATGTTTACTTTAATTTTAAGACCTTAGTTGGTTTGGATGTGTGTTGTGTGTTTGTAGCAATTTAATTGCACTGCTTGTAAAAGGGATATTTTTTATCTCAGTAGAGGATCCATCCATCCATCCATCCATTTTCTGCCGCTTACCCGGGGTCGGGTCGCCGGGGCAGCAGCCTAAGCAGGGAAACCCAGACTTCCCTCTCCCCAGCCACATTTGCCAACTCTGCGGGGGGATCCCGAGGCGTTCCCAGGCCAGCCAAGAGATATAATCCCTCCAGCGTGTCCTGGGTCTTCCCCGGGGTCTCCTCCCAGAGGGACGTGCCCAGAACCCCCCCACCAGGGAGGTCCAGGAGGCATCCTGACCAGATGCCCGAGCCACCTCAACTGATTCTTACCGATGCGGAGGAGCAGCGGCAGATCTCCTCCCGGATGACCAAGCTCCTCACCCTATCTCTACGGGAGAGCCCGGCCACCCTGCCGCCTGTATGAGAGAGAGGATTTGTAGAGGATTTTCCAGATTAAATCAAGATCAATAAAAAATGTTTTACATGTAAACTAACTGTAAAACTTTGTGTATGCAAGACGTAAGGTCAGGGTTTAAAGTATTAGCTGCAGTGGTTGGGATTTACGAGATTCTGATCCCAGCCTGGTTTCCCTGACCTCCAGGATTTTCCTGGTTTGTGGTTCGTGACACATTCCTGCTCTGCTCAACATCCGTGTACATTCTCAGACATGGTGATGTTTCTTAAACCAACAGCTCTGGGGGTGTTGGTACAGCGAGGGTTAGGCCTAAGCCAACGCACAGCGTGGGAAACACTGGAACTATACCATCTGTTGGACAGAGAGTCTCGCAACACGCCGTGTTCTCAGACGGATGTGTTATTGCTGTTTTACCAGGTTGATGCCCCAGTTCCAAAACATTTACATTAAAATACTCTTAAATTCTGTTGTAACAGATCAGGGATGCTGATGCACTGATTTACAGGAGCCTAGAGCGGTCATTTGTGCAATTTATTTTAATATTGTTATCAAGATCAGCATCACCAAGACATCCCAAGGCTGAAAAACGGAACCTAACTACCTTTGTTTACCATCCCAGCATATCCCTTTGCATTAAAGCACCACATCACATGCTAGTAACTGGATATCAACACACTGGCCCTTTCTGAATCCACACACATGCTAAATCATAAAATATAAAATCAAGAGTACATCATCAGAGGAACAGATGAAAAGAAAGAAAGGAATGAATGGAAGATGGTGAAAGACAAGAGTCAACATCAGACTGACTTTCACTCGCAGGAGAGAGCTCAGAGAAGAAACAGGACGCAGGATGGATGCTGAATTAGCCGTAAATATGGGGCACTTCAATTAGAAAATTTGTTTCAAGGTGGGATTTTAAATCAAACCAAATTAAAGCAGATGTTTACATAAATGATGATGTAAATGTGCTCTTTATGGGCTTCCTAACACAGTGGAAAGTGGTCATTGAATGTATACAAATGTTATGAGTTTTAGTCAAGATAAAAAAAAAAAAATTAAATTTGAATGCATTTGTCTAATTTTATATGTTGCATTGTTTGCTTTCCCTGCCAAAAACAAGTTTCTTGAATGCTGAAATTTATCTGCAAAGGATGTTGTGTTAATAAATCCACCTCAGATGCCTGACGTGCTCAGATGCATGTGATTGCTCACCACCTCAGGTTCTGTTAACCCATGTCTTGACTTGTCAAACTTATTTCTCATCACGGAGCTTTTGTGAAGTTGAAAATCAATGAAACGCCTGACTAGTTTCTAACCTTTACAACTTTTCATGGTAGTGAGGTCTGACTCATCCCCAGTACCGGCTCCCACCCTTCCTTTAGACTCCGAGGTGAGGGAACTGCATTCATTGAGTCCAGTATGTGATTGCCTGGAATTCAGCAGTAAAAATTTATTCCCCAACAATAAATGTGTTTTTTTTTTTAAACTGGCGGTTGCACAGAATTAGTGTCACCAAAGCTGTAGTGGACAATATATAGTTTTATGATAAAGCTTTTATTCTTGAACCAGCTTCCATCTTCCTTTATTTTATGACCTCCACCATGGAGGTAGTTTATGTTCTGGTACGTTTTCTGAGGATGTACCTTGATCAAAGTTGTATCCAGTACATTTTGGAAGTGATCTGGATTTTTCTTCTGTTGTTACCTCTCGTTATTAGTGTCTACCTCACTGGTCAAGAAACCCTTCTGCTGAATTAAACTGGTGACATGTTGCAGGTGTCAAGCCCTCAGGTTCAATCAGAATAAAAATTCCTTCCTCTCGCTGGTGAGATTCAGTCACAACACTGAAGTTTTCCTCAATTTATTTATCTGACCTTATAAAATAATAATACCAAGCTGGGACATGTGGAAAAGTCATTTACACAAAAAATGGACTAAATTTAAAAGCCAAGGTTTTGTTAATACCTAATGACAAATATGGAACAGAAACAACAGATTTCTGATAATATGCACTGATCAGGTGAAAAGGCTTCATTTTCTAGTAATTAGTTAAAAATATTAATTAATTTCTCATAATATAGAAATAGACAAATACTATTAGGCCTATAACATTGATTTGAATCAAAGTGATGGACAGTTTATATTGGAAGTGTGAAAGTGAGGTAAGGATTTTAATAAGTTATTTGAGAAATTACAATTGTAACATTTCATTTAATTTAAATTCATCTTTCAATTGAATGTATACAATGATTTAATTCAATGAATGTGATGTTTTAATTAAAATTAACTATTTAATTTAATTTCTAAATTTATTTTATTTGATCCAATTTAATTAAATTTTATTTCATTTAAAAAAAATTTTTTATCTATTTATTTATTTACTTTTATTCATGTATAATTTTTTATGTTAGAAAATTTTGATTTAAAGAAATATGCACATGAAGAAATAAAGTGATAAACAAATGTTAAAATAATAAACCTCTTTATGCGCACTTAGCCAAGTTTAACCAGAAATCTTCGGCTAACATGTTGAGTATCACGCCTGACTGAAATAACATTCTGGTTTAGACACCAGTCAGTTAAAGGCAGTAACGTAACATGGATTAGTTTAATATCTAAAGTCTGAGATAAATGAATGGAGGATCCAAATCTGAAAAAAAGACTCCAGCATCTCTTCAAGTCGCAGTAACATGACCTGAGAAAACATCAGCATCGACATGTAACTCTGTTCTTGCAGTTTACAGTAAATAAAACCTGTTGCTATGAAGCAGTGGGAACAGGAACAGCACATGCGAAGCCTGCAGTTAAACGAGGCGTGACGTGATGAGGCGTGATCCGAGCGCTTCATTTCCAGACAGTGTGGGTGTCTGTCAGATTGAGAAAGCAAGAGCTAATGTGACTACGCTCTTCTCTGATCTGAAAAACTGGCAGACTCTGACCTCGGAGATCCACTGACATACAAACAGAAATACTTCTGCTGTTAGGAAATCTACATTCCTAAGCTTGACACGATTATCTAAGTGTCAGCGTGGATCATGTCTGATTTATTCTACTAAATTTAGGTCTCACTGTTTGCACATTTAGGGCACACTCCAACAGCCAATCAGGAGGGAGCGCTACAGAAGCTGGTGTGTTGATATAGACACAGCTGTGGCTATGATACAGTAAACAGTTATTAGTGACTGCACAATGACAAAGGCAAGCAGTAAAGATTTAAAACACACATAACAGAAGTAGCACTTAAGAAAGGACTAAGACTACAAATGAGTAGCATTAACCGTCATGTTCCTGTGATCAACCAAAACAGGTGTTAAACTAGAGAAGTTTGCTTTTGACCATATGGCGGATTATCATCTGCTTTCAAATGAAAGGTGAAAATATTTCCTGGGGAGGGGACTTGAGCTCAAGCATGTTATTTAATTAGTTCAAGTGGATCAAATAAAGATTAGCAAAAGTTTTAGATAAATCCCTGAGGAGCACAGCTGGAATTATGTTGCTTATTTTGTGATGTGGAGCAAAAAAGCTGGAGGACTTCTGGCCATTTCTGGTTGTTATTGTCATAGGTCAGAAAAAAATGGCTTTTTTTTTTTACTTAAAAGAGGCTAAATAGTAGAAAACTTTTTGCTCGTCATTTTTCTTGATTTCAATTAGAAAAAAACAACACAGTAGTCAGACCATCATTCTGCTGCTGTAACGCCCAAGAAAACAAGTAAAAAGTTCAATAAAAACAATAATGACTAAAATGTTATAATGGATTATTTTATATATTTGAAAAAAATGATAATTTTTTAACAAAAAAAAAAATTATTTTTTAACAAGAAAATAAATTTTAAAATTGTGGAGCAAAAAATCCTGATACTCAATTTTTTTATTCAATTTTCCCAGCCCTATAAAATACTCTTTACATATGTGAACAGGTGCATCTGTAACCTTCATACTTTCAAGCATCCCTTTTGTCAGCAATATTTTATCATAATATTTTATCCCTTTTATCATAATATTCTCACAAAAAATGATAAAGAGACATAAAAATGAGCGGCGCAGTAGACAGCTGTGGTCTGTGCGGATAGCAAATACATCGCAGAAGCTTCTTCTTCTTTGTTCGGTTCTCAGGTCAGCAAACTGCTCAACACTGCCCCCATGGTTTCCAGTGGTATTACACCATTCGCTCCATCAGGGTACGGATCCCCGAAAAGCAGAGTAAATAAATGCTTCACAGAAGGCAGAAAAGTCAGCTACGCAGTCTTAAAGGGAGACGTTCCACTCGTAACTTCTGCTGCAACTTGCTGGAGCTTTAATGGGAACGTGGATGTAGTAAATGTGACTTAAAGAATTTTACAGCAGGAAGGTGGGACTTTGGAGCATGTGTGGAGCAACTCAACCCACTGATTCGGTCTCCAGCTGCAGTATCTGGATGCTCTGGTGTGGTTTGGTTGGTCCCACCGAGAGGTTTCCATCGATTTAAAAGCTTAGTTTTGGTTGGACAAACACAATCATTTGTTTTTTATGTCATGTTATGCTCAACGCCATTGTTTATTCTGAGGAGGCGGTTCTTTCCCATCTTCCAACAAGGTAAAACAAGGCGTTCCTTTTCATTTTCCCACTTCCATCAACAGTTCTGATGTGATATTTCGCCTTAAAAGCTGCTGACGGAAACACACCAGCTGTTTATCACATGGGACAACACCTGTTTACATTTCTCCTCTGATTCCCTGGTCGCTCATTCACCAGAGCAAAAGCCTCCTTCCTCCTCACCTCCCCTCCCTCTTGACCTCCATTTCTGCTCCCCGTCTGAACAATTCTACCTCCCCGTTGAGGCCCTGCGTGCCCACCAGTCAGCTGATCGGAGACCTGTGACTTCCCACCTCCACACAAACAGGCGATGTGACGTTTCATAAGCCATGCTTTGTTCCTGTGTCTCCTGCAGGATGAAATCTGGCCTCGGCTTTGTCTTGTCAACTTGCCGGAAATGTTTGCTGCATCTTTATTTTTCCTCTTTCTTGTTTTTTTCTGTTATAAATAACTGAAAACAAACAGTTGACCTACTTCTGAATGAACATGCAGAGGTTAATTGAAATTCTGCTGGAAGAATTTGACATTGTGACGGCAACTGTGGAGGGGCGTGCATGAATCACGTCCAGCGCCGTCCAGTCCAAACCATTCCCTGCTTTTGCCTCCACTTTATCTCAATTTAAAATGACTTTTTTCTTCTAATGGGCCGGTAAATCACAAAACAACTCTTTAATACCAACTGGTTTAATCAGCGTCATGTTTCCATCCTGCTTGAATTCAGATGGCTTGGCAAAGTTAAGCGTCTGCTGTTGCAGCTCGAGTTAAACTGCTGAACCTTACAGTGTGGCTAAAGTTCATATCGGGTGTTGGTTCACAGTGCAAGAGGTCATGTTTGGGCTCAGAAGCTCAGCTCTGCAGAAAGCAGAGAAAGCAAAAATCTGTTTGCAGCGAAGGAAAGAAGACAAAACAGACCTTCTGTTTGTCTGGATTCGCTTCATCCTGCTTGTTGACCTTCCTCCTCAATGTTTCGTCTCCACTGCTACAACCCTGATTTAGCTCAGATTTAATTCACCAGATTGCATTTTCCCAGAAGAGTTTGGCAGCTGACGGATGGAGGACAACACCTGGGCTGGGCAGCAAACACACACACAGCAGCAGCGAGGGTGTAAACCTGCATCGCCTGCTGGAAAGTCTTTCCACCGACGGAGCAGAAGGCTTTTATGTCACCAGTATTTCCTGTGACCATGTTACTCACTTCAGTCCTACGATGGCTGCAGTCCTGCAGGTTTTAAATGTTTCCCTGCTCCAACACACTTAACTCAAATAAAAGAGTCATTGTGTAGATCCTTATAGGCTATATATTGGATCCATGCATTTGAGTTTTTTGGAGCAGGACACATCATAGGACTGAACGGAGTCCTCCTGTCCTGTGACATGAACCCACTGAACTAATGAACCAGCCGGTTGCAAAGCCTCCCTGCAGAGGGCAGGACCCGATGGCCCCGGTTCATTCATACCAACACACTTCCACTGTTCTGATGGATTTGACCGAACTGGACACAAGCTGCTTGCTTTTTTTTTTTTCTTCTTTTTGTGCAGCAGCTAATGAGCACATTTCCAAATAAAAATGGTCTGTGTTCGACATCGGAGCCATTGTGCGTCTCCTCTCGTCTCTGGCTGCACTTCACAACGTGGCCGTAATGAGTGTTCGGCCCAACTCCACAATGTTACTCTCCTGCTCCGAAAAGGTTGTGGGGTATATCCCAGAGAGACCTGTCGTAAGAACTACAAACTGGGGTCTTTAAAGATGCCAAAGTGTCTGTAAAACCAACTTTCTCTGTGACACAAATATGTTAAATCTGTTGCCTTCAGGTCTGCTTTACAGTGGCTTCGGGAGAAACAAGTTTCTACATATAAACCAGAGTAATTCAGCTTTTTGCAGGCGAAACACGCCTTACATCCACCACATAATCTAATTTACAGATTCCCCATCAGTGATGGAGGTTGTGTGATTATGTAAGCAGCTGGAAGGAGCCTCAGAATAAAAGTAAGAACCTTCTGTCTCAGGGAACCGTTAAAGAAAAAAAAAAGGCTCATTTAAGTATTGAGATGTGACATTTTAGTGAAATCAGTCACTTTTCTACCAGTAGTTTTCCGGACTTCCTGAAGGTTTTTCCAAAAGTTTTGGATTTTAGTCATCATATAATTTATATATAATAATATAAAAAACATATCATTTCTGCTCCAATCTCCACTTGAAGCATTTTCAGATTGTTTTGTGTTTGCTAAGCTAATTAACACTGAACGTAAACGGAGGAACAAATGCGGAGACAAGTCAGTAAAACAAACGGCATCTTTCAGCACTTTGTCCATATTTTAGTTGGTTTTTCAAATAATACCAAAGATGTTGGCTGAAGCCTCATCAGAAATGGTCTCCATGGAAACATGGTTGTCAAGAGGTCATTCGTATGGAAGGGAAGCAGGGAAAAAAGGCTGAGGTACGCCACATTACGCAGAAGCTGGACTGAAAATCAGCAGCAGGTCTGATGGAGGGCCGGATCCAGAGTCCAGACCTTCACATGATTTAAACAGTGTGGGAACATCTGGACAGAGAACTGAGCAGAAACATCAAAAGTAGCGCTCCGGAAAGTTCTTCCAAAAACCTGGTAAATGACATGAAATGTGACTGTGTCTGAGAGAGTTCGGACTAAATACTGACATTAAAGTTTGTTAGAAATTTACTAATTCAGTTTTTGTTTCAATAAATCACTGGACTTATGTCCTGTGCTTGGTTTTCTATGAAGAAATACATTCTGGCTCAAAACTTTTTCACTGCAGTTTTTTCATATATTTCTATCATATTAAGTTAAACTCATCTAATTATTGACATTCAGCCTCATATTTTACATTCATTTAAACATGACATGAGATTTTTAAGATGCTTTTGGTTTTTATTTAAAATTTGCAGAAACACAATCATCTGTATTTATTCTTTTAATTATTTTATTCAGTGTTGTCCTAAATGGCATTCCATAGATCCATGTGATTGTTGAGCTTATGTTTCATTCCTGTCTGATTTTTGCTTCTCAACCTTTGGCGGGCGAGTCGATGAGACCCTTTAAGTCACAGGTGTCAGACTCCGGTCCTTGAGGGTCGGTTTCCTGCAGGTTTTTGTTGTCTCCCTGCTCCAATACACCTGACTGAAATTAATAAATAGGCTGACAAGAAGCTGCTGGATCCATTTAAATTGAATCAGCCGTGTTGGAGGAGGGAAACAACAAAAAGCTGCAGGATGCTGGTCCTCGAGGACTGGAGTTGCTTTAGGATGATGGCAAAGAAATCTTCATAGGTGCATATGTGTGTGTGTGTGTGTGTGTGTGTGTGTCCTACCTTGGCCAATCTTAACAAAGCCAATGATGATGATGAGTCCGAGCGCCAGAAGCTTGGCTGCAGCGAAGAAGTCCTGCACTCTGGTGGCCGCCTTCACGCTGTAGCAGTTCACAAACGTCAGCAAGACTGGAGGAAGAGACGGACACGAAACACAGAGACGCGTAACGATCACCATCAAAACATTCGGAGGTGTTACTGGTTCTGTTTCTGTCACCAGTCACACCAGAGACCCCCAAACTCTGCCTTGACTTCAGACACCTGATGTGTCTCTGTCTCCGTTACCTAAACTATGGAATGATAAATTAGACCGGCCTCCTCCATATCTGTGTTTAAATCTTCACCGAAGACCAACTTGTTCATCTGGTTTTATTGATTGTCTTTTATCTGATTGTAATTATTTTACTTTTAGGTGTAGTATTTCACATTTTAATTGTCCTCTTGTGCGTTATTTATTCTGTTTTTAGTTTTAACCCCCACAATGTGGCACTTTGTTCAACGTTGTTGTTTTTAAAGTACGTTATAAATAAATTGCATTCATTGCAGCGTTCGACATTGTGAAACAAAGGATCTCCTAGCTTGTGATTTCCTCGCATATTCCTAATGCTTCATATGAAAGAAAAAATCCGCCACTTGTCATTTATTGACCCCTCTTTGTCTCTTACACTGGAAATTAGGGCTGGGTATCGATTCAAATTTCAAGAATTGATTCGATTCCGATTCTGAAAATTTAGAATTGATTATCACAATTGGATCTGATTTGTTCTATCTAATGTGGTTTTAGGTCGGTATTATTTTATTTTATTTACATGACTGTGTTGTTATATGGAACATATGAATACTCGTATCATATTGACATTCAACAGCAAATTAATGAAGTAATGGAAGTGAAAGATGGCTGTAAGGAGCAGTCCCCTTCTCAAAATGACTGAAAAATCATTTTCACATTTTTGGTGAATGTTTGGAAGGACTTCTGCAGAGAGATGTTTGCAAGACACCGTAATGTAGTGCGGTTCCGCAACCGTCATTAGCTGCCTGAAGCCTTCATTTTCAACGAGAAAATACGGGAGCATATCCTTACACATGAAGCCCGCAATCGCCTGTTATTTGGAGAAAACATGCAGAATTGGCCGGTAGTTGTAAAGTTTGCTTGACTTTCATCTGTTGGACGGCTTAGACATGAGATCTTGGTGATGTCTCAACAAGTGGTTCCTTAGGTTTGTCATATTTCCGCAAATCGCGTCGCTTTTGTTGAGTTCGTCCTTTTTGGTTGTCTTTTCTGAGTTGAAAATGTTTCCAGATCTCAGCCTTAAAACGTTTCGGGCGTTTTCAAAGCCGGGGCTTGGCCAACAATGCTAGTGCCCGATGCACGGTTGATTGTTTTAAAGTCCTCACATGAAGAGCGCATGCATGAATTCAATAATGTGGCAAAAAGATTAAAAGTCACCAGGGTAAAAATTTCTTTAAAAATAATCGATCTTTAGGAATTAATATGAAATTCACTTCAGAATTGCTGAATCGATCTTTTCAACACTCCTCTGCTGGAAATGTTTTTGCAGGCAACCCCCCCCCCCCAGGTGGCATTTAGTGACTTCTCCAGCGGCACATTGTGTGTTAGAGAAGTGGATCTTTTGTTTGGTCTTCTCCGACACGTAGAGGAGCCCGTGTGCAATTGTAAATAGCTGAATAAACGGCTCATTTTGCCTTCAAGCCGTCTCCCCTGGTGACCGTCAGAGACAGTGTGTGCCTGCATTTCTCACAGCACAGTGTGAGCTGCAGGAGAATTCCCAGAGATGAAAAACAAATTCTTGGGAGAATAAAAGCCACCCCACTGCACCCATTTGCCTGTCCAAAAGCATACATACAGTGCTGGTACCCCCCCCCCCCCCCCAGCACTTACACACACACTCACAGCGTTCCTGAAGAGGCCCAAAACCCCGGACTCCATTAAAAGTGATTAACTAAAACAGCAAGGTCTCTTCAAAGCCCCTAAATCAGGTTGGTGCCGCGACAGAAAGTCCAAGCTGCACAATGAGACTCTGTGTAAGACGGTCCAAGACAAAGGCTGCGTACAGTAGAGGGTCCAAAACACACACCTGCTAAACAAATTCACACTCATATTTTAGCATGCACACACACACACACACACACACACACACACACACACACACACACACACACACACACGATTTAAATTTCCAAAGACATGGATCAAGCAGAACGATAACCTGCAGAAAAATAAACAAACGGACCAATTAGTGAGGAGATGTTGATCACCTCCCTGTACACACACACACACACACACACACACACACACACACACACACACACACACACACACACACACACACACACACACACAACTGAGCCTCTTGCTCCTCAGCTCTGTCATGTGGTCCCAGTCAGGATTTAGCCTTTGGTCAGTCTGAAGATTAGGTACCAGAGTTATAAACTGGCACCACACACACACACACATATTAATACACACACATATGCAATGTCATGTGCATTCACACATAAATGGAGTGTTTGAGGTGTGTGTGTGTGTGTGTGTGTATGCTATTCAAACGCACCAATAGGAGCAGAGACTGGTGCAAACAGGCTGAAGCAGCAAATAATCCAGAATAATCTCGTTAAGAGTCTAAGACGAGGTGCGAGCGGAGTGTGTGTGTTTGTGAATTATGTTGAAACTGGAGATGTTCGCTGAACGTGTACAAACATTTCCAGGAATGCAGATCTGCAATTTAGAGATTACAGACTAAATAAGTTCACGTCACGTTCGTCTGTCATTACGTCACACTGCATTAAAACCCACCATTTGAAGCTTTAAATAAATAAATTAACTATAAAAACTAAGCTTTTTTTTTCAATGATTTATTCTGACATAACTGGAATTGTTTTGTTTACAGTTTAGTATGGATATATTTTCTCCCAATCTCGATACTTTCTTTCTGTATATATTTAAAAGGAAGATATTTAATAACCATTAGGCTACCTGTGTACCTTGTTTGGTGTAAATATAAGTATCTGGAGATTAAACGTTCACCAAAGGTAGAAACTTTTAAATCCAGATTAAAACATTTCTTTTCTGCACATCTGCACAGTAACGTATTTCTAATATAATTTATGATTTTACTGGGATTCTGTTATTTGTTTTATTTTATGCTTTTTTTTCTGTAATTCTTTTAATGTTTCATGTAAAGCACTTTAAATTGTCTTGTACATGAAAGGTGTTATACAAATAATTGATCGCGTCTTAACTCACAGAAAATGTACTAAATTACAACAAAGGGATAGATTTAATTTAATATTGTTTAGTTGCAATAAAACCTGTGATGAAATGCTTTAATAAAACCCGAGGATCCTCAGTGGGGCTGATGTAACAACGTGTCGTTTTTTCACTACAAACACTGACGCTGCGCGCGCGCGTGGACATAATGTCCTCTACTCTTCACATGTTGTAAGTTTCCTCAATTCAAACAAAATAAAACTAAATCCAAACAAAAATAAAATATAAAATCAGGGAAAAAAAACAATAATTTAAAAAAAAACTACATTATAAACAATGTAAAATCTAAACTGTACGTGTGAGCGAGCGCGAGAGATGCGGAACTATGGAGCTCCACGTGCTCCTTGAAGTGCAGCTGTGTGTGTGTGTGTGTGTGTGTGTGTGTGTGTGTGTGAGGCTTGAGGTGAAACACAGGTGATTTCAGGTGAAAACAGGAAGTGCTGTGACATTAAACACAAACGTTGCATCATGAAGCATGGCCCGGCTCGGCCCGGCTCGACTCGGGATACTCACGGATGCAGAGGCAGGCGACCAGCTTGGCACCCTCTTCCGGCACCGCGCACACCGGGAAGATGGGCTTGAGGAGGTAAGTGGCGAATACGTAGGCGACGATGTACTGTGAGGACGGCCGGATGATGAGCAGCTCGATCCAGAGCTTGAGGAAGGCCGGCAGGGAGCCGTACACCTCCAGGATGTAGGCGTAGTCCCCCCCGGACTTGGTGATGGTGGTACCCAGCTCCGCGTAGCAGAGGGCTCCCACGGTGGAGAAGACACCGCACACCGCCCACACGATGAGGGACAGACCCACAGAGCCGGCCTCCCTCACCACGCCGGTCGGGGTGACGAAGATGCCCGAGCCGATGATGGTGCCCACGATGATCGCCACGCCGTTCATCAGGGTGATGGTCCTCTTCAGGGCGACCCCGTCCTCCCCTCCCTCTGCGGGGACACTCTTCGCATCGCCGGCCGGTGTCCGCACCGGGCTGGAGACGGTGGTTAGCATCCTCTCGGTCACCGTCTTGTCGTCCTCCCTGTCTGCAGACGAGTTGGAGTTTCTCTTCTTTATGGCAGACATCGCAGGCTTATTTCTTCCTCCTCTTCCTCTTCTTCTTCTTCTTCTTCCTCACCCGGAGGATTCGCCTCTCTGTGTCCGCCGCAGTCCGGGAGAGCTCCGGGGTTCAGCCAGGCTCAGCCACGCGGTGTGTGATGGTGTGTGAGTCAGAGCAGCGTGGCCGCTCGTGTCTTATCTCTGTTCTGTCAAACGTACAAAGAAGCTGAGAAAAATTGGCGTGATGGCCCTCCTCCATCAGGGGCGGCGCACGAGCCAACTCCGGTTTTCTGCCCTCTAGCGGTGGCAGCTCGACACTACACCCTCAGCAGAGGCGCCACACGGGGAGGAAAGTTAAGACTCTAAGGGCCCCCACGACTTGAAAGGGGCCCAAAGAGATGTACAAACTATATAAGAAAACCATTAAACCTTTAATAAAAATAAAAAATAAAATATAGCAGTAATATAAACTGATAAACCATTTATATTAAAATAACCTAGTTTGATGTATGGACCATAGACTGTTTATAAAGAGATGGACGGAGCCTCAGTGACGTCACCTGTAGGTTTCTGAAGAGCTGAATTGAAGCTCGGTGGGCGGTTCCTACCATCACCATCTTGGCAGGGGCATGCGCGTCGTCTCGCCCAGAATATACAAATGTGGGCATAGAGGTGGAACTGAGAGGGGAGCCGTGAGCGTCATGGTGGATGATTGACATAGAGTGAACTCCGAGCTTTCTGTAGCCAAGAGCTAACTGAGCTAACGGAGGTAAGCGGGCTAAAGCAAAGTCACATTGTTAACCGTTTAAAAACCGCGGTTCTATGTTCTTCTGACTTGAAGTGGGATATCGGATACCTGTCAGTCAAAAGGAACCGCTCCTAATTATGTCAAACCTAAAATGGATTTTTGAACCAGGCTGTAAACATGTTTATTTCTGCCGTGAAGTTGATCTTTTTAACATGGGAGTCTGTGGGGATTTGCGCTGTTTTGCAGCCCCTAGTGGATGAAGGGGGAACTGCAGTTTTATACACTTCCGCATCGGCTTCACTTTAAACCACCAGAGGTTGCTGCTTGGTATGCACTGCGATTTAACCCTTTTTAGGGCACTCAATGCAATACGTTCAAATTAGAATTTTTAATCTAAAATTGTCCTTCTGGTATGAACCAAGACCTCCATCCTGTTGTTACATTAACAAAAAAAATAGTTTCATGCTGAATATAAAAGAAAACAAAGTGATCAAAAATAGTCCCTTGCCCCATAAAGGGTTAAACACAGCCCTAGATCTTTATTATTCCCATGAAAAGCTTTTTTTTATCAGCTTGAAGCAAAAACAAAAATCTAAAATTTGCGATCAAGTGGTGGGGGTTTATGCCATTGTCTTTCATCAGGCCCAAAATTCCTGGCGGCGCCCGCGTCCCTTTGGGGGCGCCGATCTTTGAGGGAGAGTTACCTTGTTTTATCACGTAACAACTTCTTTGCATAAATGAGTCATGAACCTCCCGCAGTACAGTATAAAACAGTGAAAAGATTACCTCCTGCTGTTTGCCCAGAACAGTTAATAAACCATCTGAACTGGTTTTTCTGGTGTTGCAATAACTCTCTGACAGCCCATCAGAAACAGGGATGTGTAGAAGCCAAAAAAATCTTGTGTTGCTTAACTCAGAGTTTTGAGCATAGTTTAGAAACCACATGCATGAATATCTGCAAACAAACAAACAAATAAAGTCCAGCTGCTACTGGAGCCTTTTCCCAGTCCGCCACTGGAAAGGTTTGCTAATGCTGCAGGAAAAACTAAGCTTTCAGACTTTTCTTATCTACTCAGTGACATGGCTTGCAAGCAATCTGGACCTCAATCCAATTAACAGAAGCTGATCTTCAACATGTTATGTAAGATAATTAGAGTCTGACCATTGAAGAATGTTGTTTTTCATCAGCGGAGTGCAAGCTCGAAGAATGAAGGCCAACTAGCCGCTACTTTTGTTCATGATTGTATTTTTCCTCCTCTGGTTCATCCTAAAACTGCTTTAAAGTGTAATAAATATTGATGAATTAAGATCATTGTAGTGTGGTGATTCCATTATTTCTGCAGCTTCAATTAATACAGTTTCTTGTCATTTTAATTAATTTGTTACCTTATAAGAAAAAGAAGAGATGGATCTAGATTTAATATTCTGTGTTATGTAAGAATTTATGTTATGTTATGTTATGTTGTGTTATGTTATGTTGTGTTGTGTTGTGTTGTGTTATGTTAGAATTCTATGTAGAGTTTAGATTTTACATTGTTTTTTGTGTAGATTTTTATATCTTTTTTTATAATGATTTTACTTTTTTTACTGTTTGGATTTAGTTTTATTCTGTTTGAATTGAGAAAACTTACAACATTGCAGAGTCAATCTGTAATAAATAATGTATTTTTTATTTTGTATGAATTTGTAACAATACAAGAGGAATCATCAGTGAGATGTGCAAATAATTAGTTATAGACAACTAATTGAGGCCGAAATTGCAGAAATATCTGCTATTTAAGTTCCCATCCTATTTTTGTCTAAAGAATAAAATGTGTACCTGCCTTCAGTCTCTTCTTCCATCATCAGAAAGTTTGTCTGTGGGTTTCTTTGTATCTTGATTGACAACTGCATATAATTAAACCACATTTTAACTGCAATAATTTACGTAAAATCACCAGATAAATCTTGTTACAGTAAAATTTGACTTTTCGGTGCATTTAACGGTTAAAGCAAGCTTTGTTTGGGTTCTAATGATGTAATTTGTTGCAAAAGTTGCTTAAATAAAGAAGCTGGTGTCAATTTTAATGCATACTATGTTACAGATACATTAAATAAAGCCATCACTGTGATATTCCAGTGAAATATTTTTACCTTTTAATGTCATATGTTTTGTGTTGTGATACAAACATGGACCTATTGCATCACCATATGAGAAAAACCCTGTTGTTAATGATCTGATCGTCGTCTTCTGCCCCCTGGTGGATACATTTTACACTACACAGATTCTCACGTTGCATATGCAAATCATTACGATTCTTCTTTTAAATTAGTTTGAAGGCCAAGTAAGGCTTTGAAAAAATAATTTCTTTTCCATAATTTCTTGGATGAGTGAGAAAAGTTAATACAGTTAGTTATCGTCGTCTCAGCTGTGAAACAACCAGCTGCATCTCTGCAGGCAGTGCTGGAAGTATCATAAGGCATGAAGTCAGAGCAGCATTGGTTCGACATCATCCTTTAACTTTTCCTCCGTTATCAAGATTTTTTTTTTTTTTTTTTTAAATACAAACGTACATCGATATCAACAAATCTGATCATCATCCCGATCACATTTGTATAAATGATCCTGATCAGATGCACCACACTGCCTCCAGCAAAACTTCATCTGCCATTTTGGTACAGTTACCCCTGAATGACTGAATTTAATTATTATCTAAAAACAAAAATAAATGCAGTAAAAAAGAAGATTTAAAAAAAAAAGGCAGATAGAAAAATGCATCTAAATAAATTTATTAAAATGGAATAATACCTAACAATGAAGACAAATGATATTGAAAAGTAAATATTTCAATAATTAAATGAGATCAGTTCTTGTCAAAAGAGAAGCTGTTTGTAGCAAAGTTGTGACAATAAGTGTCAAGAGGTGAAAGGTCACAAGCTTGTGATTTAAACAAACACCTCCTTGATTAGTGTTTACACCCCCCTCACTGTTGCCTTACAGGGTCATGACACAGATTAACCTCTGCGTTTCATCATCAGCAGACCATGTGACACGTGACACCGACAGCTGCATCTTCTTCCCAGTCTGTGTTTGCTGTTTTCCTCTTACAGCACAACCTCAAACAGAGACTTAAAAATGATAAAGGAACATATAAAAGTGGAAAAAATGAATTCAAACTCCCACTGAAAGCTGCAGATGCAGGACTCACTTTGGACTGATTGGATCCTCAACATGTGATCTAAAACATCTGCATTAAAGAGAAATCGTCTCAATTTTATTTCTGCTTATAAACACCTTTTCTTACATTTCAATTATATTTATTTTCATCACATTCTTCATGTTATTCTCCTAAATCGCCTTTAGGTTTGGCTGGCCGAAGCTTCTGGGATGACAATCGTATATATAGTTGTCCTCAAATGTATTCATACCCTCGCATTAAAGAAGGGGGGAAAAAACAGCTGACTGTGAAATAATAATGGATAAAAGAAGTAATAATAAATAACAAATTTATGAAAATCATTACATGATTTTCTAAATCTGCTTCAACAAAACAAAATTTTTTTAAAAAGCAAACAAAAATGATAAAATATCTGTTACATCAGTCAGAAACTAATATGTTGTTTAACAATCCTTTAATGTTTCCGCTCCAGTCAGGTGTTTTCTGTTCCTCTCAGTCAGACTTCTGCACCTGTTGACAGGTATTTTGTCCCAATGTTCAACAGAAAAGTCTCTCATTTGTCCAGGACACATTTGTTTGTTTGTTTTTTCTTCAACTTAATTAAATGAAAAAAAAAGTGTCTTATATCACTAAATTATAATTTAGAACATTTTTAGTCATTGTTCTTTTTTCCAGTCTCCAGTTATTTGAGTGACTGTTGTAAATTCAGCCTTTTTTTTTTTTTTTAACCCTTTAATGCATGATGGCCAAATAGTGGACCCTTATTTACAAGCTTTTTTCCTGTACATTAATGAATGAGGATGGTATTTTTGTAAATAAACCACTTCAGTGGATGTTACTGAGTCATCCAATATGTTTCCACTCACCTGAGAATAAATAAATATATGATATGAATTAACAAAATTTAATGACACAAGTTTACCTTTGCAATAAATAAGGAAAGAAAATTATTTACATAATATAATTATGATTATATATTATTTTCTAATAAATTTAAAGAATACATTAAAATAAATAATAAATCATGATCAATTCTAAATATCACTAATAAACAAAAATTTATCATTCCATATGTCTGTAGAGGTAAAATACTGCATTTAAAAAAAATGTTGCATTGTTTTTCATTAATTCATGCATAAAAGGTTAATGAAAGGTTATGAATACATTTGAGGACATCTGTGTGTGTGTATATATATATATATATATATATATATATATATATATATATATATATATATATATATATATATATATATATATATATATATATATTTATACACACAGTCAACATTTACATTTGAGCCAGGTGCCTTTTTTGAGTGTTTATTTTCCTCTGGAACAAGATAAGATAATTAAAAACACAGATGTGGGGAATATTTATGTTTCTGTTATGATCAGTTTTGATGAAGATGATGGGTTTTTTTTAAATGTCAGTGAGCAGCAGTCAGATTGAAAGTCCCAGCGATTCAACAACAAAGGAGGAGGTTTGTGAGAAAGGAGCAGCTCCAGAGTCAGATTTGAGACGAGGAAATGGTCAGTAAGTGTCTGCAGACTCGGCGCAGCATGTTGGATGAGTTTAAAAGCACTGGGAGTTCGTCCAGGACTGCAGCTGTTTCACCAGCTCTGATACGCAGACACACAACACAACAGTGACCTGTCACAGCTCACACACAAGAATAGTTTGTCCACCTTCTGCAGGCTGAAGCCATCATGTAAGACAAATACATGCAGTAAGTCCTGAGCTGGAGGTATGAGCTGATATACACACACACACACACACACACATACCCAGGATTCAGACAGACAATTTCCTGTGTTCAGATGAGAGGGAACAGGTTCAACCCTTATTGGCACAATCCAGCCTGAAGGTGGACTTGTGCATGAGCCAAAGCTTAAAGAATGCAGGCTGGACCACCTGAAAAATTCACCCTAATCTGTGTCTGGCTCGCTGGCTCATCCTGCTGTGTCTTCCTGTCTCGATGCAGCAGCTCCTTCAGACCCCCGAGAGACACGGGGACGAGCATGGGAACATTTCTTTTGCTCACTAAGGGAACGTGGGTGGGGGGACATCCCGCTGTCAGATGCTCTCTCGTAGCAGCAGCTACTGTACGTGACAATAAAAAAGACAATTCAGGCTGATCTTCCACATGAACGCTTCCTTCAGACTCATCATTTCTAATCCAACATGAGTAAAACCAACAGCATCTGTCATAATAAATACAAAAGAGACGGGGTCAGGTGGTTCTATACCAACATTAGATGTTGGAGAGGCACAACCATGACAAAATGGATTTTATGATTGACTGTATAATTATATTATTACATATAACAGCAACTCAACTTACAATCATTCAGTATATTCAAGATAAAACTTAAAATACTTTAATATCTCAGTTCTCTGCTCAGTGAGGATATAAAACAACTTTTGTTTCTCATGTTGTCTTTATGTGGTGAGGAAGGCTTCACCTTCCCACACCCATCTGCATCCTCCAGGCGTAAGCCATAAGGGCTAACCCAGGGGAGACCAAGTCCGGTCCTAGAGATCTACCATCCTGCTGTTTTAGGTGCAACCCTTCTCCAACACATCTGAATCAAATAAGTGGCTCGTTAGCAGGCCTCTGCAGAGCTGAACGACATGCAGAAGAGGAATTCAGCTGTTTGACTCAGTTGTGCTGGACAGGGGTTGCATCCAAAGGTTGCAGGTTGGTAGATCTTGAGGACTAGACTTGGGCACCCCTGGGCTAATCAGAGGGCCTTATAGACGGGCAGGCGTGTCTTCTCTTCAGTCTATCTCCTGGATCGATCCTGCTGCAGCTTAGCAAGTGGTGTTGGTTCTACCCATTGGCAATTCGTAAGTACAATCTGTTTGTGAACACTTGGTATTTTTTGTCTCTGGGTACTCGCCCTAATGCCCTGCAGCATGGGAGTATGCCGTTGGGCTGCCAGGTGAGCTGAGTCATCAGATCCTCCCAGCATCCGTTTGGCTCTAAATCTGTTTCTCTGGGTAGGCTGCACTTCACTTTCAGGTCGGATTTCCAGATGTTCACATGGTTTGTTCATTACACCAATTTAAGTAACTTTCTTTTTAGGTATACTGGTGAGGTGTGCACCCCAACGTGCCATTGCTCCAGGTCCCTTGCAGGCGCTGCGGTCTTGTCTGGGTCACAGTAAGCATTGGACCGGACCTGCTTCACCCAGTTGAGACTCATCTTGGCGGCTGTGGTTTCTGTCGACATCTAACCATTCCTGCTCTTCCTGGGTGTGTTTGTGCTCGGCTGGGACTTATTGGTACGGCGGCAACCTGCCTTCAAACCTTTTGCATGGTTTAAGTTTTTCATACTGTATATTTGCTTTTGGTTGTGGTTACTTTACTTTGCTGTTTGCATGTTTGAGTTGGCAGGATGCTCTCCTATCTGCAGGCCCATCGCCAGACTGTGGACTCATAGGTTTTTATAGGTGTTTGGATTTAAAGACTTCACCATTTGTTTGTGTGTTCAACTTCGTTTTATGGTGAAATCTACAATCACCATCCAGGGCTTTTATTGGACTTGTTGGCCGATTTTTACCAGGGAGTCACCCCTAGTTGGCGTTGTCGGACTCAGTCCTCCCCTCTACTCTCTCCACATTTCACACAAACACTAACACACAACACAACACAAACACTATGAAAGCCAACGTAGCATTTCTATGGCATTGTTCTTGTGCCTCACTCTGAGTGCAGAAAACTTCGTTGAGCACAAACATCAGAAACTTTTAACAAAATCTTTTACCAATGTGAGCAACATCTAATCTGAGCAAACAAAAGTTAATTCTGTGCACACAGCAGCACTTGTGCTTGCTCTGATCTGTGCAGACACTCGCAATGCAGCATCTAAGCTCTGTACTGTCAACACGCTGCTCAGCACGGTGAAGCCACAACTGCAACCAATCACAAGCCTTGGAGAGTCGTTCTGATTGGCAGCTCGACGACTCTGTGAAAGGCGTCATCCTGTGCCGATGGCGGTGGCTCGAGTCTAAAGAAGTTGGTCTGTTCTTATATTTTATTTGCATAAAGTGTGTTCATCTGTGCCAGGTGACCCTGCCTGATTCAGACAAGCTCTGCTTGTGTCTGTTATACACATTGACTTGAATCAAGTGTGTTGCAGCTGGGACACTTGGAAAACCTATAGGACAACGGCCCTCAAGGACCTGGATTGGTGGTCCCTGATCTACGCCATACAGAGAACATATCAGTGTTTTCCCCTCATGTTGGCTGACGTGGTGCCATTTGCTCTGGCAGGCTGACGCCTTTCACTGTGAAGTCGAGTCACTGCGAAGCAGCCAATCAGAATGACTCGGAGGCTTGTGATTGGTTGTGTCTGCACAGGTAAGCGTAAACACAAACGTGAGTGCGCTGTGTGCATGGAATAAACTTTAGTTTGCTCAGACTAGATGTTGCTCACATTGGTAAAAGATTTTGTTTCTGTTTGTGCAGAACGTAGTTTTCTGGCTCAGAGTGGATCTCTTTCCGCTCAGAATGAGGCACAAAAATAACGCCATACATTACGAGCTACATCGCTGTGATGGATCATGCAGTCATTGCATGTTTGCATCTCAGATTCGGCCTGGATGGAAAAACTGCAAGCAGCTTCTTCCAGTTCTTGTATCATCAATGTCTGTGGTTTTAGGAAGGCTGAATATTTCTCAACATAACATGCAGTCTGGCTGCTTTTAGGGTTCAAGCCAGTAGTGAACTTAAAATGTCTACTACAGTCCAAAGAAAGATCATCAATTGACCTGCAGTTAAATCCACCAGCCATTGGTGATGCATTGGGTCAGACTGGAAAATGTTGCCATACTGGGGTTCCACTGCGTCTCAGTAGAGACTCTGGCTGGAGCATTAAGAGGTAAGGGAGATGGCGGTCGTCGCGCTTGCTGTCAGTGTGAAATCAAGGCAGCATTTAATGCAATGCTGCCTGAGGGACTGAAGATCAGTCATCCAACGCTGATTTTTAGCTATGTCCCTGCATACAGAGATTTCCTCATCCTGAAATACTCAGTTCTACAAATGATATTACTCAGAAAGTTTGCCACAATTTGTGGACACAAGTTGCTGATTATCTGTCCACTTAAATTCACACCAGGTTAGTCCACACGTGAGGCCCCCTGGTTTCTTTCAAGCCAACCAGAGTTCACTTGTTTGGTCCATACCTGAGTGCAAATGAGCATTCCCACTTCTCCATATTACCTTTGCTATCACTGGGAACAAACCAGGGTTCGTTTAATGCAGAATAAACGCCACCAGTGTAAAAATATTGGTAGATGCTTTGTCAACATGTCTATGTTTGACCCAATGGTGCATAATAAATACCACATCTAATCATTCCGATTGAAACTCTTCACATGGCGCTGGACTGCAGTCACTTATTGTTGCATGAACATTACAACTATGAAAATTTGTGCGATTATTCCAGCTTGTCATCTGACCGCCCACTTCTAAGGGGTAAAAGGGTCTTTTTTGTGAGGAACATAAAGTTGTTGGTATGAGAGGGAGTGTAAACAAAGACTGACCACTGTTGTTGTGGGAGAGGTCCCGTCCCAGTGGCTGTGACCTGCTTCTTTCCCTGGGAATCTGAATGTGGGCCGACCAGTGAAACTGTCCGTCCCCTGTACTCCCAGTATAACCCACAAAACAACTTATAGAGACTGGTTCCGTACGCAGCTCCAGCTGATGGACAAGTGTTTCCTTTGCAGAAGTTTAAAGCTACACAGACAAACTTTAAAAACTCCACAACTATGTTATTTTAAACACTTGAAACTAGACGGTGTGTCCTTAAGTCTTTCTGAAAGGACCAATTAAGTGCCGCTTGTAACAAAATTGAAGGTCTACACCAATAAAAGTAAAAATATGATATAATTTAAAACTGTTTCTGGTATCTAATCATTTTTCTTTTAGACTAACCCATTATTTCGACTTGCCGTGGATCCACATACATTGCAGCTGCTATATTTGTGGGGGGGTTTTTTGTCTCTGAATGGACCATAACTCTGTGTGTAGATTGAAACCCTTTAAGTTTTTAAAACTGCAGTAGTGACTTTAATGTCACAATCTGAGATATGCTTGTTCTTGCAGCCACAAGAGTCGCTCCCCTGCTGGCCGTGGGAAAAACTGCAGGTTTAATTTACTTTTCTCTTCACTTTTCAGTCCCAGATGTTTTTACTTTTTTTTTTTTTTTTTTTTTTTAAATACCTCTTAAAAAAAATTTAAGTATCAATGCTATCATGAAATGACATAGTTTAAAGCCAACCACGGGTGTGTATGAGGGTGTTTGTTTTTTTTCTCTAAAACATGTAAAAGTAGCTCTAGTGCCTGGTTATAATCAGAAATTTGGCTTACCAAAGTCAAATAAAAAAGCAGTTGAAATAAAACCTAACATGACAACTAAATGTTTAGCTAATTACTGTCCTACGGTGATATCAAATCCGCTTTGTGGTCATGTATTACCTAAATTATTATATTTTACCTAGAAAGAAAAAACATGGTAAATTACATTTTATTTTTAATTTATTCCATTTTTCCCGATCCAACTAGATTGAGATTGTTAGACCTGATACCAGTTTTGGCCACTAGGGGGTGGTAAATGGCTAACTTAAACTACGCTCGTCCAGTTGTGATTGTTTTCGTAAATGCGCTAAAACAAACTACCAAAGAATAAGACCGCTGCCGACAAGATAAAAAAAAAAAAAAAAAAAAAGTTGATTTAGAAAATACAAGGTATTTCAAATAAAAGTATTTTTAAGCTAGATTTAAAAGACATTTTAAATCTAGCTTATTTCTGGGTGACAAGTGGTTAAAATGTAATCAAATGGGGCTAAATATGAAATGACTGTTTCAGATCAATACTCCAAATAGCAGTTTATTCTAATAATAGCTTAGATAAATGGGCATCACAGTGGCATAGTAGCCTCGGCTGGGGGGAGGAACGAGCAGTGACTTTTGCATGTTCTCGCCGTATATGCTTGGGTTTTCTTTGGGGACTCCGGCTTCCTCCCATCTGAAGACATGCATCTTGGGTTAATTGCTATTAATTGATCACTTATCAGATGTAAGTTGCTTTGGATCAATTATCTGTCAAATGACTGTAGAAATACAGCCAGAAAAAAATTATAGTTTCTAACCTTTAATTTCAGTCACAATATTATTCTAAAAAAGTTCATTGTTATGTGATGTTTGTCGTGTTCCAGGTTCCTGTTTTATTAGTTTTTCGCTGTTTCCCGTGTAGCCTTTGTTCTTGTTAGATTACCTGGTCTCATTAGTTCATCCTTTACACCTGTGTCTTAAGTTCTGTCAGTATTTCTAGTCCTTAGTTCAGCTGTGTTTTGCAGGTTCATTGTGTTTGAGTTGGTCTCTGTTAGTCCCTGTGTTTCTTCATGTCTCCATGTGTTCCTTTGTCTAGAGAATAAATCATCTAGATTCTGCATCCCCGCCTCTCCGGTCTGTTTCTGTGTCCACACCTCAGCACCCACACCATGACAATTATAATTCTCACATTGTTAATTGACTAGAAATGGTTTTCAAACAGTCTGAGTTGGACACACAACGAGGCACAATAATGTTTCAGCCGCAGCAAACTGGTTTCGACTGCCTTCAAATGAAAACAGAAATCCCAGTATAGACGCCTTTTTGTCTCAAATCTCTGAAACACCAAACAATCACATCAGAGAGGAGCTGAGGAGTGCAGAGCTGAGTAAACCAGGAGGAAGATGAGGAGGAAGAGCAGCTGGCCTGGAGTTCAGAGGGAGAAGAGCCCCTCCATCTTTGTTCCTGTTTACATCTGAGCCTGTTCGGAGAACTGGAGGGGTTTCTGAATTGTTGATCTAAAACAATTCCTCCAAGCAGAGAACAGAAAAACGGCTGGATGATGAAGCCTCTGAAGAGAGCCGACGCTCTTCATCTTCATTTTGTCTCCTTTTCATTCATTCTTCAATAGCAGCATGAGAACGATGTGATTACGCTGAAAACTTAACATCTGATTAATAAAGTCACATCCTGGAACAATATTGTAACTAGTCTTTTTCTTTCTTGTTTTCTGTAAATATATCCAGTCCAACAGATCCCACCATTACAGGGTCCATGTCTTGTTTTCTTCTTACAAACAATCCTTAAATTTTGATCTTAAAGTATTTTCCTCATCGTTTAACATGGAGGGTTATCAATATGATGCTTCTGCTGTCACGACTTTTATGGAGTTATTACCACAAGAGGTGATTTCATGCGAATGCAGCGCAGATGGAAGGCATTCATATTCACAGCAAACTACTGAGTCTTTGCACAAACACACTAAAATCTTTTTGTCCTCAGAAAGACCATTAGAAAATAACTGCAGCATTAACAGGTGTTTGTTGACTGCAGCTGTGATCAGCTGTGATGGAAACAACGTGAATGTCAAGACTCAAATTTTAATTGATTCTATCGTTACACCAAAACTGGTGTGTTTGAAACTTTTTGGGGGGTTTTTTTGTTGTTGCTAAAAACAAGCTACTGAATCCTTTAAAAGGCCTAGATGCTTTTTTCTTTTTTTTTATGTCATTTTTAACAATAAATCAAAGCAGAAGTGTGTCCAGCAACCACCAAACTCTACGGAGCAAACCATCAAGCTGTAACAACATGTCAACGCCTCCATCTCAGGTGTGTCCACTCTCCAGCCAATACTGCAGCAGCATGTGTATCTAAACGTTGAGTTCCTATCAGTAATTATCAGAGCTGATCAACTTTACTGCTGCAAAATCCCTTCATGCCAGATGTTAGCAGCTGTTCTTATTTATTTTTGACTGGTGTAAAAATGACTTTTCTGCATGTGAGAATAGACTGTAAAGCTGGGGTAGGTAATGTTGCAAGATGTGAAAGTGGCGCCCTGTCTAGGCCCCTCCCCTATTTTACCCCGCCCCCTATTTTGGCCCCTCCCATTGTACTGGCTCCTCCCACCCTGGTTCTGCTCCTTGCATGATCGAAGGCTTTTTTTCTTCACAGATTTTTCCACCAACGATTTTCTCTTTCTCGGCTGTTTAACAGGAGGAGGCAAATAAACCGAGCCGGGTCGGGAAATCCTTCCTGCATTTTCTCAGCCATGTTTGCCTTCCGAGTTTCTTCTTCACTACTTTGTATTTTCATCCTAACATGCTGTTTATATGCAGGGTGTGGCTATCAGGTATGCACTGCTGGAGGGGGAGGAGGGGAGTCGGGAGAAGAAGCTTACGAAATATAAGAAATGACCAACTTCAATTCGGTCCGAATGTTTGGATTGGTCAGACTTTTTACAGATTTACAGTAAACTGAGGGGTCTAACTATATTTCTTATTGTTCATGATTACAGAATGTATAGACTACTATCAGGATAAGGAACCACTTCACTCAGAGTAAAAAGAGAAAATGTATCTGAGCAAGATTACCAACTAGACATTAAGTCAGTTTCCAACCGAAGCTCCTCCCACAGAAGCTTCAGAGGTGGAGGGGCCGACATCATGGATCATGTGTGTACGAGTGCCTACAGCACAACCAACGGTACAGAGGGAGAAAAGTGTCACAATGAAATACAGAAAAAAATTCCTTAAACTGTTTGATCCAAATTCTGATACAGAAAAATCCAATCTGAACCACGTGAAGTCTGATGTTTTCAAGCTTACAGAACAGATAAAGTTTGCTTTGTGTTTTATTTCCCAAATCTCAGAAGCAGCTTCACTCTGGTGAATCTTTGCCTGAGTTCACCTCATGTTTACTCTTTTATTCTTTTTACTATATTAAAGTGTCATTTTAAGCAATTATTTGGTTTTACTCCATTTACTAATGTTTTTAACTGCATTTATGAAATGTCATGTTGATTGTTTTATGACTACTGTAATGTTTATTTGCATTTTTAACCCCATAGAGCCCAGTGGATATTTTATACACACAATTTCTGACACATTTTGCATCATTCTGTGATAAAAAACTATCCTCAAAACCCTGTTGTACACAATATGTTTGTTTTCTTGCCCCTAATAGATACGAGGAAGCAGATTACAGTGTAATTTTTTTTACTTGTTACATGGTAATAAATTACAAATATCCTCCAAAAAGCTGTTTATTATGTTACATTCTAATAAAGAGCCAAAAAAAAGACCTCATATTCCAAAAGTTGGACTATTTTTCAACAGGCTTGGCCGTAAACATGTAAAACAGTTTTATGTGTGAACTGAGTTGTTCTGGTGTTGAAAGGTGCCGTTTTAAAGAAATGATTTAACTACTTACTTTAATCTCAACTCAAGTCAGTTAAAACATCTTGAGCATCCATGTTTCATCATCATTTTTCCTCACGTTTAATCAGGTTTTTTTCTCCACTCGTTTACACCAGCTGGCATTAAAACAACCAACCGGTCCATTTAAAGACACATCTCCGTAATGTGCAGGGAAATCTACATCCTGCCTTTCATATGAGGGTTACTTTGACATTTCTGCAGATCAATCACCGCTCCAGCAGCAACGGTTGCCCCAGCAGGAGGAGAGCAAAAACCACAGCAACGTGTCCATTTGTCTGCTTGTAGCCTTTATTTTTTACATTCCCATTTCAATAAGCACTTAAAATACTTTTTTCTTTAAATACTTCAAAGGCTCATGGGTGGTTACAGACACACACTGCACAGTTCAAAGCTGCAGCCGTTCTGTCCTGATTCTCACAATCAGGGGAAGTTCAGAACATCAACTTCCGTGCACTATCAAGCCTTTGTCTTCCCCACAGCCAAGCACAACATGAACACCCCCAGAGGCCCGTTCCAGTCGCCTTCTCTTTGGTCGGGATCAGGTGGAGCCGGAGAACACACACACCTGTTGTAACATTCTAGAGTTTATACAACCCACCCGGAGGTGACTGGGTGGGAGCCGGTGCACACCCCCTGGCTGTGTCGGGGGGCTTCAAAGGCGTTGATGAGACACGGAGTCAGATGGAAGAAGTATTTACTTTTAAAACTGGCCTGGTTCAGGTTCAGACCAGTTCAAGTGGGTCTGCTGGAAGAACAATGTAGGTTTAGATGTAGAAAATTCATACAACGAGCGATGCAGTTGTGGATTAACCAAGAAACGAAGTCTCTGAAAGAAAAGACACCAGTTTGATTTACTGGTTTTTCTCCCAGTGGAAGAAGATTCAGGAAAATGCTGAGAAGACGTGACGTTTTAGAGTTTTGTTTGTTTGATTTGCAGAAAACTACAAAAGCAAAACCTTCAAAAAAAGCTTCTGTTCTTCAAACAGCCTAAACTTTTAGGAAGCAGACGAGTATCTGGATGTTTGTTCTCATTTTATAACTTCATACTAGAAAAACGTTGAAACTTGCTGGACCAGAGTGTTGATTTGGTCTTTACATCTTCAGATGTCAGTCCTTCTGATTCATCATCCAGGACGACGTGGCTACCCACCACAGCAGAGTTTCTTCATCCTAGTCCTCCTCAGAGCAGGCCGCCCTGCGTGTTTTAGATGTTTCCCGACTCCAACTCACTTTAAACAATCATTCAGATAACATTAACTCCATGTTAAGTTCCTTGTAAGCCTGCTAAAGTTTAAAAAGCTTAAATTTAGAAAGAGCCAAGATCTGTCATGGGTCTTCTGGCAGTCTGCACTGGTTCCTGATGGCATTCATCGACCCATCACACCAGCAGTACATCTGTCAGAGTCCATCCAGCATTCAAAACCAGATTAACTACAAACTAAGCTGTATCCGGTCTCTAGTATCTTGAGAGTTTTCTCTCAGTTCCTTGTTTAGTGGAACTCTGGTCCAGTAAACAAGGTACTGGTCTCCTGAGAGAATCCGGTCTCTAACATGCAGAATTCTGCTCATTTATTAAGATATCCTAATATTTACTTATTTTTTATTGGTTGCAGAGACAGAATAAAGTCAAACTTCTGTTCAGCTTAGACTGTTTTAACTGAGAACATAACTTTCCACGAAAACCAGCAACAGGAAGGAGACTGACTGGAAACAGAACGTTTCCACTGCTTGAAGATCTCTCTGTTCTCAGTTATGTTTTGTTATAAATGAGACCATTTTTGTTTATTATTACATTTACAAACAAAGACAAAGCCTGTTAATATCCTTAAATAAACATATTTAAAGTGTTTATTATGAACGATCTTGTCAGTGCACGTGGTCTGTGAGATTAAAGTGCTCGACATCATAAATAACTACAAGCTTCTGGCTTTTAATTTAAAGCACAGCATTGTTTATTATACCATCATGTATGTTGATTAGAAATGAGACTTATCTGTGAAGAAGCTCATAAAGACTGGTGTTAAATAAGTGTTGCAGAAAACAAACATATGGAGATGAAATTAGAATAACTTCAACATAACTTTTGCAGGTTTGTTTTGTGTTCAGGTCACTCCCAGTAAAATATCAGACACTTCTTTTATTTCTGATCACATATTGCTTTATTATACATCAGATATTAGTGTCTCTTTCTCTAAACAAACAAAAATAAAGATCATTCATGTCAATAAGAGGTGGTTTACAATCCTTCCCTAGAGGAGCAGGAGGGCCCCTCCGCTGGATTAGGGATGTCCAAGAAGCCATCCAGGTGGAGCAAAGCATGCTGGGAGGGAAAAGGGGCCCAGCGGGTTCCTGCAGGGCAGGAATGTAGGCTGCACACTGTACAAACAAACAGTTAAAATATGCGCTGGGTACAGTGTACAGTATACACAGCGTACACCTGCTAAAACACTGAGCTACAGCAGGCCAGGAAGGACAAACATGATGAAAACCCAGCAGGATGACTGTCATTACAAGACAAACAGTGATGCACATCATATCAGCACGTGTGACTGTGATACATCATCAATTTAGTTCATTTTCTTCTACTAAATAACAAAGTAAACTGATTTTAATAAGCCCTACTTGAACAGAAAATGCTATTTAGACAAACATTTAGCATTTATTGAACATTTGCATTGAATCATATTGATCTTAATAGCACTATAATTTTTTTTTTTTTTTTTTTTTTAAAAGGCAGAAAAAGTACAAAAAATGGATCAAATGTTGTGAAAAATGAAGGCAGGTGACTCGTGTATCAACTGAACACAAACGTACAAGATGAAGGCAACTCTGGATTCCTCGTCTTCATGATAGTAAAACATGTGAAGGCAGAAAAAACAAGCACACCTCACTGAATTCCACTTCAACAACATGCTCACATCTCTTCTGCCCCCTTTGGCCCCCTCAGTGTTTTTCTAGCTACTCCGCTGCCTTCGCTCCACGTTACCATCACTCTGCGAACTTCATGTATGTTCAGTCAGAGCAGCCGGGGCGAGCTGATGGACGACCTGCTGGGGAGGCAGAGCAGCCTTTTTACGCCTCATGTGGGCTTGGCGGTGAACAGGAGGGACCGTTTGGATAGCTGCATTGTTAGAGAGGGATTATAAAGACAGCCGTGACCTCTCGCTTCTACCTCAAAACGACTGCGTTAGAGGAGCAAGCCCCTGCAAGAGGTCCGACTTCCTGACCACAGCTCATCTCATTACGCCTGGAAAAGCAGAGCAGATAAGTCTGTTTATCTGCCTCCTCTCCCGCAAACTTTACCTTTCCAACAACGCTGCAGTCTGTACCACTGCGCGTGCTACGTGACTCAAACTCACTCTGAATTATAAAGTATTCATCTGTCGCTGGAAGATAGAGCTTAGTGTGATTTACTGGAAAGAATTAAAGCGGTTCTATATACAGCAAACAAACGTCTGTAGTCAGTGAAATGCTGCAGACATTGTGGTCAGTTGTTGGTTAAGGAAGTTCCTTTTGTGCGTTTTCACGAATCTTAAACTAAAACTAACATTAAAAACCTTCTAAACACAACTTTAAATCTGTTTCTTCATATTCATTTCATTATCTTTTACAAGCAGATGGAAACTACAGCAGACAAACGGATGAAGCCGGATTCTAGCGGAGCTGGAAGTTTGATCGGTGAATTCCTCTACGATGCCGTGGCATCGACCCGACTGCATGAAACAAGATGAATGAAGTGAGGATGAAAGTAAACACCAGCTGAGCTGTAACTCTGGCCTGACCAGCCTCTGTACATGAGGAGGAACGGAGATGCTTCCCATCCCCTGAGGAACATCTAAGGCACTGAGGTTGTGGTGCGTCAGACTACTACAAGACAGCAGAATGGAGGAGAAATGTGGTTTTTACCTCCAGTAAGAATATTCTTAAAATACACGCATGTGCTACGGTAACAGTTTCTATTACCAGGAAAATCAAGGCAAAATTTAGTTGTTGTTTTGTTTTGTTTTTTAACTCTATTTAAAGTAAAAGATGTTTGAATGAAACTAGTTTTTCTGAATGTCAGACGTACCGTATGAAAGATAATCTCTCTGTAACATAAAGAAAACATTCAGTTTATCTCTGTGGTCTGAAATCAAAATGAAAACAAAATGCGATGATCAGAAAATACGGTGGATATTTTCCTGGAGAAACATCTCCATGACAACTTGTTAAAATCTCTCGAGCGGTGTGCTGTAAACTGGCAGCGGCTCCCGCCTCCTCCTGAGGAGAAAAGCACCACCTTGAGGAGCGCAGAGCATCTGCGGTTCAGTTTCTACCTGCAGCTCAGGGCCTGAAAGCTGCGGGTGAAAACTCACACACACACAACTCAACGAACTGTAAATGCACAATAAATATGATTTATATCATTTCCCTCCCAGCACTAACCATCCCTTATTGGTAACTGGTCTGAAACAATCAAACCAAAATCCGAGAGAAGAAAGAATATCAGCTTCTTACATCCTCTGTGTAAAACTATTCCCCGTTTTTTTTTTTTAAAAAAAAAAGGATGATTTTCATGAAAATTAAAATTAAAATCAGCACAAAGCTCCTGTCAGGAAGCTTTGTCCTGCTTGTAACAGCTTCAGACGTGAAGGAGCAGCATTGTGCCGTTTACTGGGACTCCAGCAGGGTCAGTGGTTGTGCTTGTCGCCTTCAGCAGACGGCACCTCCTGCAGGAAGGGAGTGAAGGAGGAGCGGACGGTGCGGCCTCGCAGAGGCTGCTGCACGCGGAAGTTGTTCACCATGCTCTTCTGCACCTCCTCCTCAGCTGATGTGAACAGAAGGCTCCGGAAGACGGCCAGCTGAAGGAAGAGGGAGGGAGAGAAGTCAGCCGATGACTCGCCACGCTAGTTCAGGTTTATTTAGAACATTTACAGAAACCTTTCTTGTCTGAAGCGCAGGGAAAAGAAACATTTTAATAGTAAAACAATGAAAACAAAATGATAGTAAGTGTTCAAGTCAAATGTGTTTAAAAGCTGGGATAAAGAACTGGATCCTGAGTGACTGAGCAGCTCTGATGTGATGAGGGAAACTGTTCCAAACTCTAGATTTAAGCCTGGAAGATCCTCCAGGAGGAGCTGGGAGGAGAACCTCAGTGGAAATATTACCATATTTCTATTATTGTGTGGAAGTCTGGGGGGCCACCTTTAAGGCTACTTTGCAAAGACTAGTTATTCTACAAAAACAGCCATATGAGTTATCAATCATGCAGGTTATATGGATCATACAAATAATTTATTTTTGAAAGTACGTTGCATCAAATTTTGTGACTTGGTTCAGTTAAAAATAGCTCAATTTATGTTCAAAGTTCAAAGTAAAAAGATTACATATGATACATGACAAGAAATATCCTGGTTGTTACATACAGACCTCAGAGGTAACACATGTAAAGAAAACAGGAGTGGCCCTACAGTGGACCCATGTGGGACCCCACAGCTAAGGGGGGAGTTGTACTGCTTATCTGATAATCTAATGAGAATTAGGATTGTATTTTTTGCCATATTTTTGTGAAGTCCATCAAAAATAAATGAATGGCATAGTTTTCCCACTTATGAATAAATGCGATGCGGCGCTTGCTTTCCTCAGTCGTAGATGCGAGAGCCAAGACCTGAAGTTGTTGGCGGAACAAAATCTTTATTTATTTGCTAAAATATGCAAGTTTGTAACTGCTTGCAAATGTATCTGGATTGTCAGATAAATTCATCATATCTTTTTCTAAATATTTAAAACCTTTTTTCAGATACATCTCAAGGAAATTATTAAAACAATTCAAACCTCATTAAGACTGTAACTAACTGGACTGGGACTGTAATGGCACTAAAATGACAAAAAGGATTTATTATTGGCTGTCATTATATTATCATCAGTATAGATACCATGTCTCTGACTCACATCATCTACTTTCACTCTCTTACTGTTATTTCTGCATTACTTTTGGGTTATTTTAGTAGCAACACTACTGAACTCTGGCGCCCTCTAACGAAGGCTCATTCAGCATCCTGCTTCTTCTCTGAGCGCTCTAAAGCAAGTAAAACTCAATGTAGATTCGCCTTGTTTCCTGCTATGTTACTTTTTGTCTTTCTTTCCTGATGATTTTCTCCTGTGTTTCATTGATAAATAAGTTTATTTTAATTTTAAAAAATCCCTGCGGTGAAGGTATGATCACTGAGCTGCTGATTTCTTCTTCTTACTCTGAATCTTCTATCTCTAAACTCAGTGCCTGAAAAAGTGATGACCTACAGGAGGAAATAACTATGAAACAAGCCTGTACATCAGCCCAAACACAGATGGGAAATCCACGTCTAAAACTGCTACAATTTAATGAGCGAATGAAACTGTGCATCACACCTGAAAAACTGAAATTCAATATGCTCATCTCAGATCTTTGTAACAGGTGCGGAGAAGATGAGGAACTTTGTTTCATTGTCTATGGTTATTTAATGAAATTAATTAATTCTGGGGAGAACTTAAAGATAAGTTACAGGAGATATAGTCAGTTTAACTGGTGCTGGGACCAAAACTTTTTATATTGGGCTTATACAGTATGCTTTATTTACTGTGAAAAAACTCGTCATTAGCGAAGAGAGTGATTGAAACGGGCAAACCAAACACTGCAAAATGGCTCAATGAATTTTCCGCTTACCCCAGGATGTTAGGGCTGTGATGAGATGCTTTTGTCCCGATTCAATTCAATTTTTTTGGGTGCAGATTCACTTTAAATTGCAATTCTCACAATTGTTTGATATTGCTGATTTTCTGTAGATTAAAAACGAAATAAATGTATAAAACTTATTTTTTTGCTCGTCATTTTTCTTGACTTCAATGAGGAAAAAACAACTCAATAAACCACACCATCATTCTGCTGCTGTAATGCCCAAGAAGACAAGTAAAAAGATCAATAAAAACAATAAACATGACAAAAATTTTATAATGGATTATTTTTATTTGTTTGTTTATTTGTTTAAAAAAAATCTATTTTAAAATTGTGAAGCAAAAAAAAATCCAGACTTTTTATTTTTCGATTTGATTTTCCCACCCCTACTGGCTATATATCACATATACTCCAAAAAAAAAAAAAAACAAGACACCTTGAAGGGTGTGTGGCCGTTTTATAAACTATATTAACAACAAAGACTCAACTTATCTACCGGAGGCACCTGAGACAACATAACCTCTGCTATAAAAGGTAACATGTTGTATTCTGACTAAACAACTTGCTATCTAAGGATTCATGGAGTGAATAATGATTTTATGTACCTTGTTGTTGACTTTTCCGCTTGTTTCCCTTTGTATATATACACTCTGTAGACATTTTTAATAAACATATCATAGAAAAAGGAGACCAGTCAGTTCATCTATCTGGATGTTGTGAATTATTGGACTATCCAGGTGTGAATACGCGCTTAACCTGAGGATGCTGCAGGGCACAGAAACATGCTTAATGAATGTCAAAATACCAATAAAATTACTCAGAAGATAAATGTTAAGGTTGGAAACAAATGAAGATGCATTGCATAAGCTGGTTGACTTGGAGTATTAGATCTGGACCTGCAGGAAATCTTTGTCTATTTGCAAGAGTGTGTGTGTGTGTGTGTGTGTGTGCGTGTGTGTGTGTGTTGCAAACAGTTTCCTTCGCTTTTCTGCTGAACACTGCTTTGTTGTAAAGAAGCTCAGATCTAATCAACACCAATATCAACACAACAAGCAGCTACATCTGTTCTTGTCAAAGTGTTGCAATAAAAACAGTTCATTATCACAGTTGTTTCTGCAACACATCCTGCTTCTTACACACCACAGACACGACATAACCCCGTCCCCAACCTCCTGTTTTGGATTTCTGGCTGCGATAACCCGATCCCAGTGGAAAGTTGCCTGCTGTGAAGCACATCTGGGACCACCAACAGGAAAAGGCCTGACCCAAAGTGTCCACACAATCCCCTAAAATGTTGTCTCAAAGGGCCTCACACACCTCTCTCCATCCATATTTTATACACACTTAATGCAACTCAAGGCAACAGAGGGACTGGAGCAAGTGTCAGCTGTTATCAGGCAGCAGGTACACCCAGAACGGGGTTCCGGTCCACCACAAACCAGACCATCACTCAGGCTCACTCAGTCTAAAATCAGATATATCCCAAAGATATCCCAGATAGAAGATATGCCAACATGTAAGATCCACACAGAAAGAACTGAGTGTGAACCATACGGCCTTTTCACACACACTTTACACACTTAAAGCTGCGCTGATTTTTTTTACCACATGGGGGCAGCAAAACATCACTGGCTAAAGGTAATGAAGGCGAAAACGAAGTCTGAAAGGTGTTTTGTTGTTTCTTATTGATAGTTTCCAAATTAATGTGTTAGGAGGCACTATTTCCTTAAGTTTTGAAGTGCTTCCCCTGTTTATACTTATGTTTACCAAACATTCTTTTTTTATGTTTGTATTTTCAGTAATGTCAGTCATTCCTTTCCTAAGACAGTTTTTCCTCGTTGACAGGACCTGCAGACAGTTAGTGCTGTTGCAGAGTGTGAATGGGCAGGTCTTGTTCTTCACTGAATAATTGATGGGGAGTGATTAGGGGTATAAAGATGAACACTGAATAGTATATGAATGTTAAAATGATTTTTTTTTTTTTTATTATGAATTTGTGTGCTGAATTATGGAAAGTGAGCTGTTTTCAAAATCTTGTTTTGTGATTAATTTTCTTGGATGATTCTTTGCAGACATGTGTGGTGATTGGATTATTGGGCTGAGAGGGTGGTGCCTCATGATATATAAAGGAGGTGCTGCCTTCCAGGCTGGTCGGTCTATCCAGGGAAAACTTGGCAGTTGTGCAGTGATCAGTGTTAAAATAAATGAAAATGTGAATTTCTACCACCCCTTGGTTGGAAAATGGTCTTATTCTTCCTTCTGGATATGTCGTCGCACGACAGAATGATCTGTAAGTATGTAAGCAGCCATAATAAGAGCTTCTTCACTTCAATAAACGCTAAGGAAATGACTGAGTGCTGTTTGGTTCAGATTAGAGTGGAGACTGAAAGATTAGAAAAACAAATGTGAAAAAAAAGCTACAGATTCATTTCTGTGGATTTTTCCCATCAAGCAGCACCTTTCTAAATAAAACAGTGTTTTGATTTTTCATGTTAAAAGCAGCTTGAAGCTAAATGAAAACAACATGAACTACCAAACACGCTGCACCTACCTGGTCATGGCTGACTTCTATGTGCTGCTTCATGATGATCCAGGTGACAGACTCAGTGAGAGGGGGGGTGGTCAGAGAACCGTGGTACGTCCAGTAGTCATCAATGTTGGTAGGTAACAGACAGGCCGGGTCAAATCGGGTAAACTCAACCACACTGTCCTGCACACAGCCAAACAAAGACAGTACATGAAGTTTTCACCACAAAGTTCATAATAAATGCAACAAGAATTTATCATCACAATTTATCACACTATAATTATACTAGATTGGTACAGGAAATTATTTAAACACCAAAGCCATCATAAGGTGTCATCAACTTCTATAAAATGTCATAAAATGCAACAAATGTAATTTAATTATTATTAGCACACATTATCTTTACCATCCAGACATTGTAAGAGATAAATAAGAAATAATAAGCAGGACAGAACGTGTCTGCTCATAGCCCAGTAAGATACTTAAAATAACCAACCTTAAGCAAAACGTTTTAATCTTCTCTCCTGTGTGTGTTAAAGAAAAATCTTCCTCACACAGTCTCAGGCCATTCGACTGCCAAGTCTTCCTCATATTAACATGAATGTAGCTCTCTTTGTAACTTCTTTGTTTACGCCTCCACAGCTCTAATTCTATAAAATCACCATGCAACCATATGTTGCGCAGCGACAAATAAAGTCTTTAATACCTTGAATCTTCTACATCTTCTCTCTGTAGGTCCTAAAGTTATACATGCATGAAATCACCTGTGCATTATGTTGTTTCATACATGTTATAAACACTCTGTTAGCATTAAATGTTCATTTTGTGGTCAAACTCCACAGTTTACGTTTTCAAATATCAACCAATTTACAGATTAAACAGTAAATTACAGATAAATATTGTATTATCAAATGAAAGCTATCATAATACCTCTGGTTTCCATGGTTTTCAAAAGTGGAAGAGCGGTTCAGATCTTAACTTATGAGACACTGACAGCAGCTCAAGGTAACACAGGTTTTTATAACAGTGCTGTCAAAACGTCACATGATCTATAATGCTGGCATGATCACAGATGCGAGGCCTCTGACCTCACACTCTGCGTGATCAGTAAATTGCAATACTTTGAGATTAAGGCTTCATTTTGGCTTTATTTATTTGACAGGGTGAGGCACAACAGTAAACTGACCTGAAATATGTTTTGTGCTCGGCTTCAGCAATCTGCAGTCTGGACAGGTCAACGTTAAAACACTAACTAGATATAAAGATGAAACACAGAAGGACTGATGGGGAGTCAAACGTGAAACTGAAGCTCACATCTATTGAACCAAGTCTGTGTTAACACACATATATATGAGCATTGTGCTCGTGAGGTTCACTGGTTGCAGGTTCTACCGATACGAACCTGATGCTCAACTTTAAATTAGTTTAAGTGCAAAATATTCTCACTGTTCCTGTCTGAGAGTGCTGAGAATGTCTCCTCGGACCTGTGATCACACCGATCAGATGACATTTTCATCGTGTCGTAACAAAAAGAAAAGGAGGCCACCTACACATGTAGAGCAGCTTTCCAGTGACGTCACTGGGAAGCTCCCATCTGAAACCATCTCCCAGTTTTTGCTTGATGTTATTGGTCCATGTTCAACTGGAGGTATGATTATTTATGTTTGTTAGTGAAATAAATATTTGATTAAATCATGAACGGCCGGGCGTTGCTGTTTCTGCCGTCACTTAGAAACACACGGTATTTTTACTTGGAACTGAGCGGCTTCTGTCCGCAGAGAACCTGATGGAAAACTGGACATTTCTTTAATTATATTTTATCGCCAGTCATCAAAGTGATGCTTGAAGACCAAATATCTTCTGAGGTGAGACATAATGTAAAAGAACCACTGATTTAGATGATTATGTTTGCCTGTTTTATGAACTGTTCTGTTGATGATTACTTGCCAGTAAGTACAGATTTACCTGATAAAGTGTTGTTTTTTTTTTTCCTATCAGAAGCTTTTTGGTTGCAAAAAATAAACAATTATTTAGATTTGAAGTAACTTTAAGTGAATGGTTTGATTTTATTTCAGTTCACATATAAAAGGCTTCTTTATTGTGGTCAGTGTGATGCACATCCAAACCACTAGAGGGAGCAACTTTCTCAACATTAATAATGTGTTACACCTTGGAGATTGGTTTATTTAGGTTTTATTAGAGCACAGAGAATAATTTAAATGATACCAACCTTGTGTCTGATTGCAGGCAGAGCATCAACCAGCTTCTGCAGGCCCTCGTGTCTCTTCCCCACCTACACAAGGATTAAATGTTAATCTTACTTTTAGTCACAGTCAGCTGACACTGTCATGTATACAACACTATCTCCCACAACCTGCTGAAAGCTGATCAAAGGTAGACGGAGACACGTCAGTATCCACTGATAAGTGGGCTTTTTGTGTAATTATGACACAGAAAAGAGTGTGTACCTTCAGAAAAACTCCAATAACAGCCAGTCCGTTATCTTCCATCACAGCCTCTTCAAACAGACTGTACTTATCAGAGTTCCAGTGGACCAAGTGGAGCTGAGGACACACAAATCATCAGAAACATCACCATTCAGTTTTATACTGAGGATATGAGCATCTCCTGAGTTGGAGTCTGCATGTACAGGACCCAACTGTCCAGGTTATGCTCATTGCTCTTATAGTTATGGGTAGTCTAGCCATCCATTACTTATGTAGCAATGGGGATGTTACCTGATGCACTGAGAGGTACCTCGCTCTATTTCTCTAATATATTAATAATAAATATATGCCAATACTGCCGTCTCTAACTTATTTCTCCTTTTTTCCGCAGGTCTTCCTGAATAAGTGCAGTTGTACATGTTGATCTGTCTTTCCTGTCCTCTCCACCCCAACCAGTCGAGGCAGATGGCTGCCCTCCCTGAGCCGGGTTCTGCCGGAGGTTTTCTTCCTGTTAAAGGGGAGTTTTTTCCTTCCCACTGTCGCCATGTGCAGCTCAGGATGGGGGATTGGACTGAAGTCATGACTTGATGCAATCAGTTGGTTTCTGTTATAGGATATGTATGAAATGGCTTGAAACGATGTGCATGTAAAGCGCCCTGTGACAACATTGTTGTAAAGTGGCGCTGTACAAATAAAGCTGAATTGAATTGAATTAAATGTGTGTGACTGCAAAGTGTCTGAAAACTGAGTCTATCTAATATCTCTCCTTCTTTTGATTGATGTCTTGCATGAATCAGATTTGTAACTTGATCCACAGCTTCATAAGCAAACTGTCAAGTGATGAGAACCACGGCACGGACACAATCCCGACTCGACTGACGAGGCCTTGGCAAACAGTGTACACACACACACTCACTCACACACACACACACACACACACACACACACACAGGAGATCACTGGAACCTGCTGTTGCATAAGAGCATCTGAACGTAATGGAACAACTTCTGCAGTCAAACAAGAGGCAAGACAAACTGTGCCGCTCTGAAAACCAGCCCGCTGAAGGACAAACATGCCTCCTATGTTTGACTTCAGTCGTATAAATAGAAATGAAGAATCGGCAGCGAGTCTCTGGCAGCTCGGCTCAAACCAGCTTCATAACAGACAAGTTAGCAGTGTGTTGTCATTAAATACACGGAAAATATTTTGCAACCAACTCAAGAAAAACACATTATCAGAGAAAAAGACTGCAACCTAAGTCAACATTTGCTGATTAAACAACATCTTGATTGTTTCCATTCTTCCTCGTTTCTTAGTTTAACTCTTAAAAACCTGTCCGTGTGGGGACTGAAGCCAACATTACACTTCTATGTACAATGCTTCCTTTGTTTGACTGTAAAGACACAACCCTCTTAGCATTTACACATTAATTCTTAAAAACTGTTTTTTATATTTTAGACTGAACAAATATTTATAATCTCTTGAAATTTTCCATTTCACGGTGTATAAGAGGCTTAGTTACACATTCACACACCTTTGATTATTGTATTTAGCGCTTGAGGTGCAACATTAATCCACAAGCAGGAAAGCCAAGGTTTGTTTTCAGAGAAGCCAACAGGACCAACAGGAAAGACATTATAACCCTTCCCAACGTTGATTCCCGCATGAATAAAGACAATGTGCATGTCAGCAGTGTTGGCATTTCAGGTTAGGGTTGTCTACCAGCAGACATTTAAAGATTTTACACAATCTTAATAAAAGAACTTCAAGTAAAGGGTCAAACTTCTAAAATAAAAATTGTGATTATCTGTCAAACAGGAGTCTGTTTAACCCATATATTACATCCAACCATGTAAAAGCTTCCAATCTTTCCTGACTATAAATATAATATATGTGTTTAAGGATAATTTTAGGATTCGACAAGTTCAGCTGAATATTACAGAGCAGAAACAACCTTCTGCTCTAATGAGCTAAATCTGTAACAAAAGCATCACTTCTATTCACCACATGTTGGTTTTTATGTGTAGTTTCTTTGTCACATACTGACGGATGGTAACTTATTCAGTTAATATAAGTCATGTACATTATTCTATGTTAGACAGTGCACAATGATGCAAAATGTAAATATGTTTTAGCATTTTTCTTCAATAATACACTAAATCCCTAAATGAAGAATCCAATCCAACATTATTCTATCCATGATCCATCCATGAATGGGGGGTCTTAACTCTTCAGTTTCATACATGTAACTCAAACACAGGCTTAACAAACAGGATGTTAATTCAGCAACTTTAAAATCCGCTCTGATCAATCATGTATTTATGGAATCTGTGGCCGTTCCAGGTACTGTGTCAATAAGGCGCCTCTGATCATGACTAAATCATTTAAATCTAATCAGCTGTGAAGTCACATTGTTTTACACAGATCAATTTTCCCATAAATGTCCGCATGAAGACCGTTTCGTTCAGTGGAGTCGCTCTAAATGTTCTTACAGTTCAGATTTCAGGTGACACGTTGACGTCGGTAAAACCTTCAGAGGATATCGGATCCATTTGCAATGACAGCAGATTGAGTTTGTTAAGCTGTGAGCGTTCCTGTGAATCACCAGATCAGGAGAAACACTCCTCGCTGTTTCCATCATCACCTGCCTGAGAATCTAAAAAAAACAAAAAACTAACATTTTATCTGATTTTCAGTTGGTTTTCTAACCATGCTGTCATGTAAGTCAAGTAAACGACTGTTTAGTTATTTATATTTTTATAAAAAGACAAAAGTGTGAGCCTGTTCAAGAGGAAAAGCGAGCCTGAAATGAATTCTGTTGTGATTTGGCGCCAACAGACGGCAGCCCATAACGCTGCACTTCTGCGTATTTTTAATGTCATATGAACAGCCACGATGTGAAACTAAAGATTGGAAAAAGTCTTGTCAAACCTGCCACATCCTCCGTTCTGCACTCGTATATTATCTAACTGCTAAAAAAAAAACATTTAGTTTTCCCCTTAAATTTCACTGACATAGAAGTTTGTAATTATTAAAAGAATCAGACCATTTCATTAAAAAAAAAAAAAAACACACATCACGACAATAAAAGATAAATATCATTTTCTGAACCGCTTAGTCCAGGGCTACTCTGTTCGATGTTCAGGTGGGACAGATTTACAAATATAAAAATGCTCAGAGAAATAAAGTAAGGGAAAATAAATCAGTAAAAATAAATTAATAGATAAATAAAAAAAATACATTTAGATTTATGACAAGGGCATATTCACAAAACAGAATAATAAAAATTCCAGTCAGAGCCTATTTTTCTCCTAACTTTTAACATAAAAAGGTCATATCAAACCAAACTTCTCGATGTGGTTAAAACTTCCTCACAGTATAATCTTTAAACACCGCCACACACTCACTGCATATTAAACACATCGGTTTGGCGCTCGAATGTGACGGCAAAATAAATACTTATCAGTCCAGATGGAGTTAAATCTGTGGTTTTTGTTGTCAATTTTGCGTTTTGGGACAAAGAACGACATGTTTGCTAGCGCTAGCGCTACTCTTACAACTTCAAAACACAACAAAATGCGCTGAGGTTAATGTTGCTAGGCAACCAAGTGTTGCATTCATGGTCTGCACAACTGTAGGATTGTAGGCTACTTAATGAGGAATGACTGAAGTTTCTTGATTAATATCTTTATTCTTTTACATAAGCTGGGCCACATAGAAGTTGGTTCTGGGCCGCATGTCATTTGAAGAGGCCTGGCTTAGTCCAATAAGGATAACGGGGGAGCTGGAGCGTATCCTAGCAGTCACTGGGTGGAAGGCAGGTACATCCCAGACAGGTCACCAGTCCATCACAGAGAATTATATCACAATGGTGATACATTTACAGGTGTGTGTGTGTGTGTGTGTGTGTGTGTGTGTGTGTGTGTGTGTGTGTGTGTGTGTGTGTGTGTGTGTGTGTGTGTGTGTGTGTGTGTGTGTGTGTGTGTGTGAGTGTTAACGTGACTCAGGACTGCCACGGTACCTCTGCAGGGAACAGGTTCCGGTCCACGGTATGCTCTGACCCCCAAGCGTTTGTCTCACCCCAGTGGAAGTGGAACTGACATAGTCTGAATTTGTCTTGCAGGGGGCCTCCTTTAAGTGCTGCAGAAAGGTACAGAACATGTGAATTAATGCAACACAAATCCACTTGTATATATTTTTTCTAGATATTATGGTTTGTTTCCCACAAAAAGGTCTGTTAAACAGGTTTGTCAAGTAAAACACTAACATAGAAACTTGGAAGAAATACTTTGGGGAGAGACAACAATCCCTCTATTCAACGATGACCTGTTGTCATAAACTGCTCATTGTAGCCAGAAAACTCATCAAGCCTCCACCTTTGCTATAAACCTCTGCATGTTTTGTCTTTAAAAATGAGCTTCAAGCTCATGAAGTGCCTGATCCCATGCCAAGATGAAAACATTGCTTCTAGGTATACATCACCCATAATTTCGTGGTTATATGCTTATTTTTGTTGCCTTACCATCACAGTAAGCTGAGCTTGTGACACTTCCAGAACGAGCTTCACAGTGGAGTTGTTGTGGTTTGGGGAGTTGCAAGGTTTTTGGTTATTAACCCAAAACGGTCTTTAAAGTCAGACTGTGTTGGACACAAGTCACATGACGGTCACATGACGGTCACCTACTGCATGTGGCGCTCTGAGTGTAGGATTGATGACTGGATTTGACTACATACACTGGGCTCTTTAAGTGTGGTGCTGGAGGAGGAGATAATCCTCTTATGTAGATCAAAACATGCATTCTCCATGCTGAGATTTCCTCTCAATGCACTGAAAAGATTTAAAGGGAAACTACAGCTCCCAGTTTCGTGTTTCCCAATAAGGAACCTGCTGGGAATAAACTTCTTTTTAACTTTCTAGATTCCTTTTTGGTGATTCAAAGCAGCAAATATAACTTATCTGTGTTCATCATCAGAATTACTAGAAAGTACTTACTGGATTTGTCTGTTGTGTCGTCATACTCCACTAGAAAGGAATAACCGTTGTTCCAGATTTGTTGGCAGGTCTTTGGGTCGTAACTGGTCACCAGAGGCTTCAGCTCGGAGTCGAAGACGCTTTTTCTTACGACAATGTCGATAGGAGACTGACGATCGCCGCCTGGTACCGCAAGGGGTCCCTGCCACATGGGATGCACTGGAGGTGTGAGGAGGAGAGAGGAGAAGAAGGATAGGAAGAAAGCCAATGAGAAAAGTCAGATTTTCCATTTTTAAAGCCATGATAGTCACAGTTTCCGTTCTCCTGTGCAAATAAGAGGAAAAACTGCTGACACCTACTTTTCATGTTGTACTCTGCTGCTTCCTGCATGTACACACGGTCCATTTTCAAGAAAAAATAACAAAAAAACTAATCATGAACTCCACTGTGAGTACAAAGAAAGGATAATCAATCCTTCTTCCTTTAGCTCTGACTAAAGACTGATTGAAAAAAATGTGTAAGTGAGCATTTGTACTTCCTTCTTGCTATTTTTTTCATGAAGGAAATACCTAAATAAGAGAGAAGTGGGTTGGCTGTACAGAAAGTGACACACGGAATGTCCTGGCACGCCCCCAGCTCGCCTCCACAGCAGGACAAACGAACTGGGACCTCTGGTCAGTCACACAGCCAGCCCAGGCCAGCGTCTGTCAGCGGCCCCGACTTCTAATTACCCAAAACTCTGCTCGCTTTTCAGACCTCCTGCTTTTGGCTTTTATGTTCATAAAAACAACCTAAAGAAGAAAAAAAAAAGAACTCTTTTGATTCAAAAACAACTAAAAAAAAAAAAAGAAGGAAAAGATTAAAAGATTGCTTCCTTCTCGGCCTAAACTAAGAGCTACATAAAAGAGGCACAAAGACAACTCTCTCGTTTCCTCTTCATTCATCCAGAACGGGGCTTAAGGTTTCCACTGAGAGCCGAGCTGAACAGGTCTGACTGGGAGGTGACCTTCATCTTTATCGCATTTCAACGGCTCCACCTGGGGGAGTTGATAGCCTGAGTGTGTTTTTGCATGGTCACACAATAACTGCTTACAAAGGCTTGCATATACGTGCATGGGTCATTTTCACTACTCAGGTTTGTGGTCCTGTGTCCCTCCAGCGCTCCTGATAAGGTCTTGTTATTGCTAAAGTTAGAGCATCATGTATGGACAGAGAAAAGTCAACCACAGGCTCGATCCCAACATAAACATCCACCATGTTTTCATTGAACGTGGTATGGCAGGTGATACTCTCATATTCTCACTGGCTACTGGGAAAGAAAGCAACCAAATAAAAAAAAAAAATCCAACAAAAGCTGTCCTACTGCACTCCCACTAATAGGTTTTCCCATCGAGCAATACTAAAACTGAAAATAAATAAATGAATACTGGTCCAAAACAAACTGGAAACGACAAATGCATCTCTAAATTAGAAAAGTCTTGTTGATTTAAATGAACCAAATAGCTTTAACACAACATTTATTAAAAAGTCTATTTACTGTTCAGTCATCTTGCTCACTGTTAGTGTGCTGAAACAAATAGTTTCTTTCATGTTTCACTGAAAGAAACAGTTCCAGCCTTTGGATCATCTAAAGAGAGCAAAGTCTTCAAACTTCTGCAGAGAAAACTGAAACTTTTTGCATGAAAAGGAAACAGTTTCATCCCCTGAGCTCAGACTGTCAGGTACGGTATGTATCTTACTGTTTGAGACCAAGGTCAGGATCTACCCGACCCAAGAAAGTTTTGTTTTTTTTTCTTCTCAATTAAAACAGTTCCAGTGCTTGTTTGGAACCAGTGCCTGAATTGGACCTAGTTCTTATGGTTTTAACTGTAAAATTTTTTTAAAAAAACTCCTGCTATACAAACAAGCTCTTACCACTTAAAAAGCTTTTATTATTAAAAAATCTGGTGTAGTGGCTAGACTATTTGTTTAAAATAGAACAAAGACAGAACCAAACAACTAAAAAAAGACTGTTTTAATATGGGTGGGAAGTCAGAGCGGCAGCAAAGGTCGCACACACACAGACCTCGCTGATTAACCCTTAAAACTCTGCTAGGTCACTGATTCTTCTGAACTATATTCCTTATATTACCAACATTTTCACATGAACGGGAAGTGAGCTACAGAGGTCTTTAAGGCATTTATCTCCCGTCAAGGAAATTTCCAATTCAACAACAAAATGTGGTGTTTATTCAGACACTCTATATGGCAAATCCACAGTGGTGATCCATAATAACACCACTATATATCACATTTTCATTAAACAAAACCACATCACCATGACTACCATGTAGTTAAGAGACCTATACTGACAATACTGAGCCAGAAATTATTGTCAACCTTTCAACAAATTAGATTTATCCATCCATCCATCCATCCATCTTCTGCCGCTTATCCGGGGTCGGGTCGCGGGGGCAGCAGCCTAAGCAGGGAAGCCCAGACTTCCCTCTCCCCAGCCACATTTGCCAACTCTGCGGGGGGGATCCCGAGGCGTTCCCAGGCCAGCCGAGAGATGTAATCCCTCCAGCGTGTCCTGGGTCTTCCCCGGGGTCTCCTCCCCGAGGGACGTGCCTGGAACACCTCACCAGGGAGGCGTCCAGGAGGCATCCTGACCAGATGCCCGAGCCACCTCAACTGGTTCCTCTCGATGCGAAGGAGCAGCGGCTCTACTCTGAGCCCCTCCCGGATGACCGAGCTCCTCACCCTATCTCTAAGGGAGAGCCCGGCCACCCTGCGGAGGAAACTCATTTCAGCCGCCTGTATACGAGATCTCGTTCTTTCGGTCACGACCCACAGCTCATGACCATAGGTGAGGGTAGGAACGTAGATCGACTGATAAATCGAGAGCTTCGCCTTCTGGCTCAGCTCCTTCTTCACCACGACAGACCGGCGCAGAGCCCGCATTACTGCAGACGCCGATCCGTCTGTCGATCTCACGCTCCATCCTTCCCTCACTCGTGAACAAGACCCCGAGATATTTAAACTCCTCCACTTGAGGCAGGACCTCACCCCCAACCCGGAGAGGACAATCCACCCTATTCCGGCTGAGGACCATGGTCCCAGATTTGGAGGTGCTGATTCGCATCCCAGCCGCTTCACACTCGGCCGCGAATCGCTCAAGCGAGAGCTGGAGATCACGACCAGACGAAGCCAACAGGACCACGTCATCCGCAAAAAGCAGGGACCCAATCCTGAGGCCACCAAGCCGGATCCCCTCAACACCTCGGCTGCGCCTAGAAATTCTGTCCATATAAGTTATGAACAGAATCGGTGATAAAGGGCAGCCTTGGCGGAGTCCAACCCTCACCGGAAACGAATCCGACTTACTACCGGCAATGCGGACCAAGCTCTGACACCTGTCGTACAGGGACCGGACAGCTCGTACAAGGGGGTCCGGTACCCCATACTCCCGGAGTACCCCCCACAGGAGCCCCCGGGGGACACGGTCGAATGCCTTCTCCAGGTCCACAAAGCACATGTAGACTGGTTGGGCAAACTCCCATGCCCCCTCCAGGACCCCAGAGAGGGTATAGAGCTGGTCCACTGTTCCGCGACCAGGACGAAAACCACACTGCTCCTCCTCAATCCGGGATTCGACTATCCGGCGGACCCTCCTCTCCAGGACCCCTGAATAGACCTTACCAGGGAGGCTGAGGAGTGTGATTCCCCTGTAATTGGAACACACCCTCCGGTCCCCCTTCTTAAAAAGGGGGACCACCACCCCAGTCTGCCAATCCAGCGGTACTGCCCCCGATGTCCACGCGATGCTGCAGACGCGTGTCAGCCAGGACAGCCCCACAGCATCCAGAGCCTTAAGGAACTCCGGGCGGACCTCATCCACCCCCGGGGCCTTGCCGCCAAGGAGCTTTTTGACCACCTCAGCGACTTCAGCCCCAGAGATAGGAGAGTCCACCCCTGAGTCCATCAGCTCTGCTCCCTCATGGGAAGCCGTGTTGGTAGGATTGAGGAGGTCTTCGAAGTATTCCCTCCACCGACCCACAACGTCCCGAGTTGAGGTCAGCAGCTCCCCATCTCCACTGTACACAGTATTGACGGAGCACTGCTTCCCCCTCCTGAGCCGCCGGATGGCGGACCAGAATCTCCTCGAAGCCGTCCGGAAGTCTTTCTCCATGGCCTCGCCGAACTCCTCCCATGCCCGAGTTTTTGCCTCGGCAACGGCCGAAGCCGCATGCCGCTTAGCCCGTCGGTACCCATCAGCTGCCTCCAGAGTCCCACAGGCCAAGAAGGCCCGATAGGACTCCTTCTTCAGCTTGACGGCATCCCTCACTGCTGGTATCCACCAACGAGTCCTGGGATTACCGCCACGACAGGCACCAACGACCTTGCAGCCACAGCTCCGGCCGGCCGCCTCAGCAATAGAGGCACGGAACACAGCCCATTCGGACTCAATGTCCCCCGCCTCACCCGGGACATGTTCGAAGCTCTGCTGAAGGTGGGAGTTGAAGCTCGCTCTGACAGGGGACTCAGCCAGACGTTCCCAGCAGACCCTCACAACACGTTTGGGCCTGCCAGCTCTGACCGGCTTCCTCCCCCACCATCTGAGCCAACTCACCACCAGGTGGTGATCAGTTGACAGCTCCGCCCCCCTCTTCACCCGAGTGTCCAAGGCATGTGGCCGCAGGTCCGATGATACGACTACAAAGTCGATCATTGAACTGCGGCCCAGGGAATCCTGATGCCAGGTGTACATATGGACACTCTTATGCTGGAACATGGTGTTCGTTATAGACAATCCATGACGAGCACAGAAGTCCAATAACAAAACACCATTTGGGTTCAGAGGGGGGGGACCATGCCTCCCAATCACTCCCCTCCAGGTCTCACTGTCATTGCCCACGTGAGCATTGAAGTCCCCCAGCAGAACAATGGAGTCCCCAGAAGGAGCACCCTCCAGCACTCCCTCCAAGGACCCCAGAAAGGGTGGGTACTCTGAACTGCTGTTCGGCGCATAAGCACAGACAACAGTCAGGACCCGTCCCCCCACCCGGAGGCGGAGGGAAACTACCCTTTCATCCACCGGGGTAAACCCCAATGTGCAGGCACCAAGCTGGGGGCTGATGAGAATGCCCACACCTGCTCGGCGCCTCTCACCATGAGCAACTCCAGAGTGGAAGAAGGTCCAGCCCCTCTCGAGGGTTCTGGTTCCAGAGCCCAAGCCATGCGTCGAGGTGAGTCCAACTATTTCTAGTCGGAACCGCTCAACCTCGCGCACAAGCTCAGGCTCCTTCCCCACCAGAGAGGTGACGTTCCACGTCCCTAGAGCCAGCTTCTGCAGCCGGGGATCGGACCGCCAGGGTCCCCGCCCCTTGCTGCCGCCCAGCTCACATTGCACCTGACCCCTACGGCTCCTCCCGCAGATGGTGAGCCCACGGGAGGTGGGGCCCATGTAACCCTTTCGGGCTGAGCCCGACCGGGCCCCATGGGCGAAGGCCCGGCCACCAGACGCTCGCTCTCGTACCCCGCCTCCAGGCCTGGCTCCAGAGGGGGGTCCCGGTAACCCGCGTCCCGGCAAGGGAACATTTATGCCCAGGTTTGTCATCGTCATAGGGGTCTATGAGCCGTGCTTGGTCTGGTCCCTCCCCTAGACACCTGTTTGCCATGGGTGACCCTACCAGGGGCATAAAGCCCCCGACAACATAGCTGCTAGGATCTTCGGGACGCACAAACCCCTCCACCACGATAAGGTGACGGCTCAGGGAGAGGCAAATTAGATTTAATTAATGGTAATGTCAAATCAGGAGCAACCTGATCTGATCGTCCTCAAAAGAATATGTTTGCATGTTTTTTGTGATTAAAAGGGTTGACTTTCTACATGCATTTTTATATTTAAAAAAAACATTTGAGAGTTTTATTGTGAACAATTGTGCTTCTAAACTATTTTTTCTCTCTCTTTATTTTGCAGCATTTACAGATGACTCTCATAAAAACAATGTTGAGTGCTTATTTAGCAAGCTGATGTCTTTTTCTTCCCACTCAAAACAACATAATTAACTTGCATAATATGAGCCAATGTTGACAAATGCTACTGTTTAAAACACTGCTGACTATCAAGACTGGTCAGGAGATCCCAATTCACAGGAAAAACAAGAAACACCTCAAATCTCCACATCCAGGTCTCCAGAACTACTGCCCTGCAGTTTTTAGATGTTTCCAACAACAAACCTCACCAGAAAAAAAAAGTTCTGCACAAGCCTGTTGGTATGAATAATCTGTTACAGGACGGAAACATCTAAAACCTGCAGGACAGTAGCTCACAGGGACCACAGGTGGATCCCAGGGGATAAACTGATTCCCTGCAGCTGTGTGGTTCTGGTGGGTCAGTGGTGGAAAACCAACTGGTTCCTAAAAGATAAAAAAGTTTAACCTGTCAGAAAAAAGAGGATAAGCTCTGAGAATACAAACGTCAATGCCTCTAAACCTGGTATGCTTTCGTTTCAGCAGCATTCCAGCTTTTTTGTGCTAGATGTGGAGAAAACAGAAATATCTCTTCATACATAAATATACTGTGATCAAAAAGGCTTAAAAACAAACAAAAAAACAAGTCTATCACTTCAAAAAACCAAACCCAACAAGTCCTTTCATTATGCTTTGGACAAGCACATCACAGTTGTTAAAGTTAAACATAAACCTTTTATTGTTGTGGTTAAAAAATGAAACCCTTGCGGTAACACGACAGTTGTCCTGCTTCTGAATGTTTTTCCATGTTTGCGTTGAGCTTGTTGGACAAAACTACGCTGAGGTTGATGGGTGTGAAGAAGTTGTTTAGACTTGTCAGACCAGCATGGGTGTGTTCAAAAGTCCCGAGACTAAAACCAGGGTTGATGACTTTATCCATAAGGTTGCAATAAATGCTTAGCAACTTTACTAAATGATCTAGTAATGAAATAATCTAAACCAATCATTTGTTTTGCTCAAAGGATCTGCAAATGCATTGAAACCAAAGACAAAGCAAAGCTGTATAAATGAAGGTTGAATGAAGAGTTTATAAGAAGAAAAGTTCATTTCCATTGCAGATATGTAATAACTAACAACCAGGTAGTGACAGTTACTTATTCATCCCCTTTCATTAAAAAAAAGGCTGAATTTACAACAGTCTCTCAAATAACTGGAGACTTAAAAAAGGAACAATAACAAAAACTTTGCAAAAAGATAAATTAGTAGTATAAGACACTGTTCTTTCATTTAATTAAGTTTAAGAAAGAAAAACAAACAAATTGGTCCTGGACAAATTTAGAGCACTTTTCTGTTGAACAGTGGGACAAAATACCTGTCAACAGGTGCAGAAGTCTGACTGAGAGGAACAGAAAACACCTGACTGACATTAAAGGATTGTTCAACTAAATATTACTTTATGAGTGATGTAATATGTAATAAATTATCTTATTTGTTTACTTTTTAAAAAATATATTTCTATTGAACCAGAATTAGAAAATAATGTAATGATTCTCATAAAATTTTTTATTTATTATTACTTTAATCAGTTTCAGCTTATTTTACAGGCAGCTGGTTTTTTTCCTTCCTTAATGAAAGGGTATGAATAAATATGAGCACAACTGTAGATCAAAGGGCTTCAAATGACCCACCAGTGAGAAATAAAGGGTATCAATACTGGTGTGTAAAACCTGGCGACTGGATTCAGCTAAATAAACACAAAAGTGATGGATCCACATCCAGTGGAGGGCAGAATCCAGTCCGAGCTTTTAGCTGTGGTTTCCACAACAAAATGTGACCATTTACTGCTGTTATGTGACACACAATGAAAGGCTTTATAAATACAATGAATGGCACAACCAGGCTATAGCACAAAGGTTAACAGCACATGGCATGTACTCACTTTGGGACAGCACAAATTTGCTTGAACACGCCGTGAGGTTGCATCTTCTGACGGGTGTAAGTCGGTGACTCTTCCCGTGTCTGACGAGCTGTCGCTGAAGATGACCAACCAGGGGTCTTACTGCCGCAGAGAAAGTCACCATTTTCACCACTAACGTCTAATCGAAACGTTTTTAAGGCTTTTTCTGGTCTTTTTCTTCTACACTGAAGTTAGCCGTCCGTCCAAAACAATGTATCTGTCTGCTCCCTTCTACTGTTTGCCTGAAGGCGGGGGAGAGAGCAGCTTTTCAGCTTCAGTAAGTTCAAATCGTTGCGGCAAGCGACCTCAACCTGTTATCCTGAAGCAGAAGTGTCGTTTTAATTGAACACAGCCCCGCGGTTTGTTAAAACTCCGGTTAAAATGGTAAAATCATGGACCGTATCTTATTTACAGTCTATGGGTGAAACACGGCTGCTGTGACAGGAAGCAGGAACACGGGGCGGAGCTTTCTGTGCGGACCAATCAGCGGCCTGCTATGGGGGGCGTTAGCAACAACGTTGACAACGGAGCTAAAACCATTAACAATATCAATGACAACGATACAAAAATTTAATTAAATTTTTTTTCTTAAAGCATAGAAAACGGACAAACTTCTCCCAATTATTGATTAATCATTTTATTTCCCCTTTCCCTCCACCTGTTACTACTTTATTGTAGTTTTTTTTAGTTGTCATTCTGTATCTCTTAATATACAGACCTAATGTTTGAAGATTCTTACTTTTACTAAAATACAGCAAAAACTTAATTTATCATTTTTTTCACGTCATTTATTTCATATACTATAATTTTTTAACTCGTGCAAGCACAAAGAAAAGGATTTTCAATTACCAGCTACTGTATATATTAAATATCAGCAAATCTGAAATTTGCTGCTGACAACGAACTCAAAAGCTGTGAATAAGTAATTTTGTCTCCGTGTTAGCTACACCATCTTTCTTTTTCATAAATTTGGTTTGAATCTAGAGAACCAAAACTGGCAAGATTAAAAATGTATACTGATGCACAAATATGACAATCATACAAAAACAAAGAGTGTATAAAGAGTTTTTATAATTTGTTGTCAGAGTTTAGTGTTGCATCTTTTCAGGTAGGTCACACTTACTACAGAAACTATGAATATGTCTTCTTCCTGGTCAGATCAACATGTTTTTAGCCCTTGAATTAAATCTAAAGTATTTTGGTTTTGTGATAATTTTTAGTATAATTTTCAATAACTTCAAGATTTAAAAAACAAAAAAAAAACAAAAACAAAACATATTTCCTTACCCTCAAACATTCCTTTGAGAGTATAACTTATTAAAATGTTTCCACATTGATGCTGATGAGCAGTTTCTCCTAACAAGAGCAAAACAACATGCAGATAAACAGTAAAGAGCCAACACACATATATTAAATAATTTACAATAACTTCATTGTCTTTCATCAAGCTGAACTCCACTTAAAAAAAAAAAAAAAAAAAAAAGTTAAATTCTGACCTCTAAAACTGTGTTGGGATGTTTGGGATCCTATCACCATTGCAGATCAACAAGAAAAATCTGACAAATCAACTAGCCTCTGAAATGGTTTTATTGGCTTAAAATTGGTCCAACAGGCTCTCACAAATGTTCAAGTCAGATCACATGAAAATTATCGACACAAACATGGACTACAAAAGCTGGCAGGAACGCAGCTGCCAAACGTTACCAGCGGGGCTTGTCAGTCATCTGCAGTACTCCAACTGCAAGATGATCCAGTTGAACGGATCTTCATACTGCATTACTTCAGGTTCAGTTTTAGTCTTTAAACAATCTCCTTTGCTCAAACAGAACCATATCATATGAATATAAAGCAACAATAACTGGTTTAAACCACTAGTGTGGCTCTAATCTACTTGATCTAAACCCTGTGCCGTTTACCAGGGAAATATTCGCTACTTTCAGTGGCGGTGTAACAGTTTTTAAGTTTTCTAAGAACCGATGCCTCGTTGCTGCAAATTTTCTGTTGACATGGTCACATATCTGCAGCTAATGCGTTTCTTCTTGACAAGAGGTAGTATATGAATACCCCTTGGCGCAAAATGGCCACAAAACTTTCCATCAGTGTCTTTGCACATTACTAACCCATCACAGACATCAGGCAGGTAACCAGGCTGGCGTAACTACAACTCCTGGGTCTGCCTGTATTTATCCTCTTCACAAGAACTGACATTCAGATTCCAACATAAAATCATGTTTTGGTTTTTAAATGTCATTCTTATGAAACTTACCAAAAAAAAATTTAAAAAAATGCACAGACACCCTGACTTGTGTAGCAAGAGAAATACAGTACGTTTATAAAAATACAAAAAAAGCACTTATTCAGACCATCAAGAGAAGCATTTCAGGCCAGAAATGAATAAAAACAACAAGAAAAAAGTTGAATGCATTTTTCAAACTTTTTTTTTTTTTTAAAAACGTATCTATTTACAGCCTCATGTCAGAAAGTGAGTATGAAAGCACAAACACATTCAAGGAGGAGGAAGAGGTGGCCAAAGACGAACCAGGGGAACAAACGCTTCTTCATTACAGATGTGGTTTATTTAAGCCTACTGTCTGTGTGGAGTCAGAATGACAGGAATTCAAAAAGAGTCCTTCAAGAGAGACCAGGAGTGGCTTTAGTCCAGAGCGATTATGTCGTCGTCGTCGTTGTCAGCTGCAGCAGCTGCACTCGACTGGTCCGTGCGCAGGCGCTTGGTGGAGGTCTCGCCGGTCTCCGAGTCTGGGTGCTTCCTCTTGGTGCCGCTTGTCACTGCTGGGGTGCTGGACGAGGCTCCTTCCTCCTCGTCAGAGTCGACTATCATGATGTCGTCGTCGTCTGATGGAGCTGATTAAAGAGGACGATTCCAATTAGTTTCCATAAGACAGTCCAGTTGAACATCAGACAATTCAATACTTAATAAATAAAATCACTTTAAAAGTTTGATATCTTGCAGCCTCAAATGGTTTCCAGGTTTCAAGGTGTAAAATTTCCAGTTAGTGTTTTTGTTTTGTGGGATATTTGAGTCTTTAGCATGTTTTAAACAGGAAGGAAAGCCCCCAATGTCATTTCATGTTATTTTCTTAGTCCAATGAGGGTTGCGGAGAAGCTGGAGTCTATTCCAACGATCACTGGGCAAGAGGCAGAAACACCCTGGACAGGTCACCAGTCTGTCACAAGGCCATATTATGAGAGGTAATGTAGCATTGAAAGGCATGTAGCTACCTCTACCTGCAAAGTATAGTTGTGCTCATATTTATTCATACCCTTTCATTAAAGAAGGAAAAAAACAGCTGCCGGTAAAATAAGCTGAAATTGACAAAAGTAATAATAAATAAAAAATTTTATGAAAATCTTTACATTATTTTCTAATTCTGGTTCAATAGAAATATTTTTTTAAAAAGCAAACAAATTAGATAATTTATTACATATTACATCAGTCATAAACTAATATTTAGTTGAACAATCCTTTAATGTTTCCGCTCCAGTCAGGTGTTTTCTGTTCCTCTCAGTCAGACTTCTGCACCTGTTGACAGGTATTTTGTCCCACTGTTCAACAGAAAAGTCTCTAATTTGTCCAGGACACATTTGGTTGTTTTTCTTTCTTCAACTCAGTGTCTTATATTACTAAATTATATTTTTGCAAATTTTTTGTTATTGTTCCTTTTTTAAGTCTCCAGTTATTTGAGTGACTGTTGTAAACTCAGTCTTTTCTTTAATGAAAGGGGATGAAGACATATGAGCACAACTGTAAATAAATAAACTTGTCAGGGACTTTAGAGAATACTTTTAATATTCTCAAAGAGTGGCCTTATAATAAGTTTTCTTCATCTTTAAATGGTTTTATTGTAGATTAACAACATAAAACTCATATCTGAACCTGTTTTGCTGCATCAAACTAAAAAAAAAAAAAAAAAATCAGTTCCTTAAAAATGATCATTAAAACAACTCAAGTCAAGAACGATTTCACTCTGCTAGGTTGCTGCTTGTGCACACCTCCGTGAGTCTTGCCTCTAATTTTATTTGTCTCTATCTCATTTTACATTACAGCATTACCACCAATCTAATCATGTATTGATAACCTTACTCAGCATTTTTAAAAAACCTACATCTCATGGTGAGGCACGGCAGAGTCGCTTTGTTCTCTCATCAGAGTCACCTTGGGCTCCATGTTTGCTCAGTATTTGGCATGCAAGCAATCTTACTATTTAGTCCAAATATTTTAACATTGATAAAAAGTAAAACTAAAATCTGATTGAATCAGGCCAAAAAAGATGAATGCATGAACCAGTTTTTTTATCACGTCTTTTACCTTCAATATATTGTCAAGGTTACAGTAATGTCAATGATGACATATTTGGTAACTTTGGTAACTGGAAAAGACTTTTACTGTCCAAACTTTTTAGATTTTCCATGCAATACTGACCTTTAAAGGATGTGGATGGCTGGGCGGAGTCTTTGTTGCCATTGGTGATGCTGTTGACTTCTTCCTGGTTACTCTGAGGGGGAGGAGCTTTGTCTGGGGCCTCACCTACGACCTCAAACTCCACATCCCGTTCTAGTTCCTCACTGCCAAGACAGACACAGTCTTGTCATTTCTTTTCAATCACAAGTTGATGGGAGAAAAAAAAAAGGGAGGGAGAAGCCAGACTATTCGTGTCGTAGGAACATACGTGTGCAGGACATTAACGAGGAGTGTGTAGTCTTGGAGGAAGTCATCAGTTTGGAGGCGGCTGCCGTTACGGATCCCAAAGTCAGAGAGAAATTTGTTGTTGTTTGCTGTGAAGAGGAAGGAGGTGTGAAGTGTAACTATGAGATTTAATAAAACAAATTAAGTTTTCATCATATTCTAAAACATTCACATTAAAAAATGAGCACAAAATGATTAGATTTATATTCAGAGTCCCTCACAAATAATGCACGAGGCACGGTTTGGCATCTGTGCAAACAGACTGTAATCCTCTTGGATGCATTTTATATGTGAGACATGCTTAGAAAAGCTCAGAAAGCCTCTGATTTTGTCCAGATGACGACTTCCAATGCCTCATGTACTCATTAAATTTCCCAACAATCCATTTTTTTTTATATCCTTAACCTGTCCTCTTCCTGCAAGCCCCCCTTCCTATCATCTGCTCCCTCCTGTTCTAATAAAGGGGTGGGCAGCCCCGGTCCCAGAGAGCCGCAGTCCTGGAAGTGTGAGGAGTTTATCTGCTGCAACACATCTGATACACATCAGAATAAGACCATGTCCACACGTAGCAGGTAACTCACAAAACAAAGATATTTTTCTCCGATTGGGCCTGTCATCCACAGAAAAACACAGATTTCTGCACATACATTTATAGCTGGGGGTTTTGGGGTTTTAAACATCACCGTCTGCGACAGAAAATGCCATGACGTCACATGTGCGATGTTTGTTTATGTAACTGAAGGTCTTGTTTATGTGTTCATACTTTTATGAAAAAACAAGAACACAAAGAAGTTCTGCAGAACCGGCACAGCCGCCGTCTTTTATCAGTCAGCATCGGCAAACTTTCACCGACAACACAGCGCAGACTTCCGGTCTGGCCTTTTCAAAGTAAAACCGTAGGCGCACCGCTTACTGAACACATGAACTCTTCTACAGTTACAGCAGCATGGACGTCCTCCAAACTGAGATGGCGTTATCTGTTGTCCAGGCCCTTTTGTTTTCACAAGCTCAGATACCGCTCCACATGAACTACCAACAGCAGAGGACGGCTTTAAGGACAATTATTTTCCCCCACCTAACCAGATCGAGTTGGAGGCGTGTTTTGTGTTTTGAGGACGGGACGTTGTGAGATGGAAGGTTATTCTGATTGGATAGGATCAGAGACGCTACCGCTCCCTAAAGGTTTGATATGTTGGTGGATATGTTAACAACACGGGGTTTTCGGATGTGTCTGGATGGATTTGTTTTTGAGAAACGAGGTTGTGTGGACTCATTATTTTTCCTGGGCGGAGAGGGGAAACCCGGAAAGCCCAGCTACGTGTGAACAAAGCCTCGATCAGCAGACTTGTGCAGAGCTCGACATCAAACTCTGCACCAGTCGGCTAATTAGCCATTATTTGAGTCAGGTGTGTTTCAGCAGGGAAACTCCGAACAGGTGCGGCTCTCGAGGATAGGAGTTGCCCAGTCCTGCTCTGACACTATCATGTCCTCTGCTTCCTCTTTAATATTTTTTTTTGTCTTTATACTGATTTAACTCTCAAAGTGAAAATCCTGTGTGTCAATAAATACATGAAAACCCCCAAAAATTTTTTAAACCGGGTCAAATCTGTGTTTTTGTTTTGTTTTGCTCCCAACCTTCTGTCTCGCCTTCTTCTGAGGAGATGAGGATGGTTCCTTTGCCATCCTCTATCTGAACATCTGGAGCCACCATGCCAAACCTCTCCTTCAGGATCTGAACAGAAACACAGCAACATGGTGTCATTAGGATGCACAACGGCGCTCACAATCCAACAGCAATCATTTCCAGCTGCACAACATGTTGTAGCCAGTATGCTGTCAGGCAGCAGTAGTTTTAAATAAAGCAGGTATTCATGGTTTGCAGTTATGATTACTAAGGTAGCAGTGACTTTCTGGGTTTTGGTAAGCAACGACAACACAACGCGGAGCAGTAAGTTTACCTTGTCCTGCAGGGAGAGGACCGTGGTTTTCTGGACGTTTAGTTTAACCGTGACTTCGGGTTTGCTTGCACAGACGTAGCAGTTAGCACTGGGCGGGTCCAGGATGCACGGGACCAGCAGTTTCTTCCTGAGGTTGGGACACTTGTTCAGGAAAATCTGGATCAAAGACAAAAGAAGACAGATGTCAAGAGCCGTCATTATGAGAATAAGATGATTTAACCCCTTAACTAGCAGAGCCCGTCCATCTTGGCCCATTTCCAAGATGATGCCAAAGTGTCAAAGTGTTTTTTGCACAAAAAAGTGCAAAAAAAGTATTTTAAAGAAGAGATGTGTATAACAGCCCTTGTGGATAATAAACAGATACAGTTCATACATTATTATATCAGACCCCTTCATTGACACCATACTTCAGTATTACTGATGGACCAGCAGGCGGATGACGGACCAGCAAGTCCGGCATGCGCAGTTGTATCAAATTAAGAAACATTTAATAAATTGTACAAGATTTTATCTTTATAAAATCATAAAAACAAAAAACAGCCCGGTGTGGAGTTCAGGAGTTAAACACAATTCTACTTTAATTTGAACAAATCCTCTTTTTTTTTTTTTTTCACTGTTAAACATGGAAAAATCTCTCAGTTTCTGTTGAAACTTTGCGACAGAATGAGCAGACAAAACCTAAAAGATAACTAAATGTCCTACACAAAATACTATATCAGATTAGAAAAACATGTTTTCTGCACCGACACATGCATGTGGTGGTCCTGAAACGCAGAACATTTAAATAAAACATTTCCTTTAAGAGAAAAGACGGACAACAATTTGCTTGTTTTTAAGGCCTCACAATATGTTGAAAATGTACTTTTAATGCGATATCAGCCTGTGCAATGTACATATTGCAACAACTGCTTAAACTGTGATAAACAGCTGTCTTTATTTGCATGTTTTAAGTGATGCGACATAGTTCCAGCCGCTGCAGTGCATTCATGCTCATTCATGGAAGCTACTGGATGCTCCATGCAGATGCAATACAGCACGTGTAGTGAGAGGTGTGATGGTAGAAGGTGATGGGAGGAGCGATGAAATTGTGGATCCAGAAGAACCCATGGTTACAAAGAAAAGCGTAGGGCTTATGGAGATCACACACTACATGCAGGTCCCATATAGTTGTGCCAAACATCAAGTCAAACTGGTTTAATATCCACTGTCAACTACAGGACAGCTGCAGATTAATCCAGCAGTGTGTTGTGCCATCGTCACCGTTGGCATTACTGAGAGTCCTAATGACCTCAGACCCACCAAAATGGACGAGCTACAAGGACATCAGGACTGATGATGTTACCCAGATCCCATAGTTAGACTCCCGCTGCTGAGGGAGTCTCATCTGAATATCTCAAAATCAAAAAATGTTTTTTTTTTAAAAAAAAATATTATTACGCATCAGATCATTGATGTGAACTATGTTTTATCTTCCAGACACTTCTTTTAAAAACTGTCAATCCACATTGGAATAATAAACAAGTACAGTTAAAATTAATTTAAACTTAGTAAACAGGTTCAAACTTTTGCAAAGGTTTTTTATTTTATATCTCGTCTTTAGGCTGCAGATTCGATTCAATTCGGATTTTTTTTTTAGGTGCCAATTTGATTTAAATTGCGATTCTCACAATTCTTCGATATGGCTGATTTTTGTAGATTAAAACAAAAATAAAATGTACAAAACTTTTCTTTGCTAGTCATTTTTCTGGATTTTAATGAGGACCATCATTCTGCTGATATAATGCCCAAGAAGACCAAGTTGAATATCAAACATAAGCTTAACAGCTTACGGTACTACAAATTTATTTTGAAACAAACATACATATTTATAATGTCACATCCAAACTACAGAATTTGCCTAAAAATAAATAAATAAATAAAATATTTTAATTGTAAAATCATGTCGGTTTATTTTCTCCCCGTTTCAATATCCAGAAAATTTCAGAGAAAATAACAATCCAGGAAGGTGCGTCCAGACCCTTAAAAAACAGGAGTTTCTGCGCCAAAACAGGATACTTGATAGGTATGACAAAACTACGTAGTTACTCGGTGATACTAACTTACCCGTCCGGAATGCTAGCAGAAACCATGACTCCGAGCTGCTTTCTCTTCACATGCATAACTATTGTGCTGCCGTGGTGTGTCAACTCTGCGTGGCAGACGACACATTTCACCGTTTTGGACAGGTTGTTTAGCTGGGAAAACTCCCAAACTTTTAATGCACGAGGTCTAAAGCTGTTTTCACTTGACTGTCTAGGTTGCGCCGCCATCGGTCTGGAGTTGTTTTTCGTTAGTTAAGAAGACGCTGCACAAAATGACAATACTCCCCCTGATCTTCCTGGAGGGGTTTTGAGTCATTCAGTTGATGTTTACAGTTCTTATACTGTCTGAAAAGCCGTGGCGTTAAGTTGCCTGGCGCAGTGTTTTATCAGCAAAGCTGTGACGGGCGTTTATAACACGACGCATCGACAAATCGTTGCAGCCCTAGTGCATACCAATGTCACATTGCCACACGTGCAGGGGTATCTTCCCAAGAGGTCAAAAGTGGAAAGCAGCAGAAACTACAAGTGTTTGTGTAAAAATTGAATAGTCACAGCCTACAATCACCACTGATGCCGACTGCATCAGGCGGTTTTAGGTTCAACATTCAACATTAGCCTTTGCTTCTGAATACCTGATGAGAAATATTCTAAATGTAATAAATTAAAGCATCTTGAGGGGAAAACATTTTGTAGCATATTTAAGTTGCAGCTGAACCAACCGTGCGACAGGATTCCAGCTCTCCAGAGAGGATCTTCAGCCCCTCCAGTACGATGAGTCCTGCGATAACGGCGTTGGTTGTAGCGATAGCTGGGATGATGTTTCCTGCCATTGCTGAAAGAAAAAACATGACATCCCAGTGTGGACAATAATTTAATAACAATTTATATATTGATAGACATGTGGTGCAATAATAAAAATGGTCAACTAAACAATATTTAAATAAAAAAAAAAGTCACAAAATCGTGGGATCAGTGACGATGACCAGTATTATTACACAATAGTATCAAATGTCCAGACCTGCACTTAAAATATGCTTTTTTTTTTTTTTTTTTTTTTTTACTGTTTTGATGGTTATCAATATTGATTAATATGATTTTTTTTTTTTTTTAATTGAATGTTTTTTTTCTTGTTATTTGCCTCGGTGTGAATTTGCAAACCCAAAGAAAATTTCTACACGACAATTTGTCATCACTTCCTGAAATCTAAAACCACACGAACTAAAACTTACACTTGACATCAAAGCGGCTCTTCATGTTCATGCTGAAGATGTGCATTCGTAGGTTTGCTGCTGCAGTGACAAAGTCCATGGCTGGAAGGTCATCCTGATAAGAAAACATTTGTCACAGTCAGCTGTGGCAACAGAATACATTCAGTGTGCAGCATTTCATGTGTTCAGCATCCCGTCCAGCAGCAGTTTTAACATGTTTTCACAAACTTTAGCTTTCTACCTACAGAGTGCAGATCAGACAATGATCCTCAGATTTACTCTCAACCCTTTAAAGCAGGTATCACCAATCCTGGTCCTTGAGAGCCGTGTGACCCTGCTGGAAAACTCCGATCTCAAACTCAGACAGCGGATGTGTTGCAGCTGGGACACTTGGAAAACCTGGACACCGGTCCTCTCGGACCAGGATTTGTGATCCCTGCTCTCAAGAGTCTGTAGTTGACCATTTTAAGAAAGATCCAGCAAAATGGAGACTTCTTACTCTTTATTCCTCACTTTTACTGACTCATAGTTTCTCTCTTACAAGGTTTAAGACTCTGAATTTCCTTTTTTTTTTTTTTTAATGTACAGTACTGACACCATTCTTCTCAGAGTTACTGATGTGCATGTTGGGATCTGGATGTTTTGCAGCATCCGGAAGACAAAATGAACCAGACAGCCTTACTGTGGACATGTACTGCACGTCAAGCACCACAGTTGGCTTAGCCACCTGGAAAAACATGATGCATTTTCTCCAGCAACCAGCAGAGGGCAGTGTGGCGTTTCTGATCTAACCCTTCTGATCAAATGAGTTGATTCTTCAACTTCTTCAGTTCTTATTATTATCAACTTTATTATAGGTTTGAGTGCAGTCGTGACAGAAAACTGACTCAGGCAGTTTTACCTTTTAGATTAGACATTTCCAACTTCAGTTCTATACTTCAGTTCTTCAGTTCTCCTGTGTGTTTTAGATGTTTCCCTGCTCCAAATGATATGTTTCTCCTGAAGAGCTTGTCATCAAGTTCTGCCTAAGCATTAGGGCTGTGACGATACACTTTTGTCCCGATTCGATTCTGATTTTTTTGGGTGCCGATTCGATTTAAATTGCAATTCTCACAATTCTTTCATATTGCTGATTTTTGTAGATTAAAAACAAAATAAATGTATAAAACTTATTTTTTTGCTCGTAATATTTTTGATTTCAATTAGAAAAAAAACAACACAGTAGCCAGATCATCATTCTGTTGCTTTAACGCCTTAGAAGACAAGTAAAAAGATCAATAAAAACAATAAAAATGACAACATTTTTATACTGGATTTTTTTTTGTTTGGAAAAAAAATTAGATTTTTTTTAAAACAAAAAATCGATTTTAAAATTGTGACGCAAATAAAGCCCGATTTTCAATTTTTCAATTTGATTTTCCCACCCCTACTAAGCATGATGACGCATTAATTGGATTAACCAGGGAAAACCTGCAGGAGCGGACCCCCAGGAACCGACTTTGTAACCCCTGCTTGTGATAAACCTCAGTATCAACATTTATGACTGATTACATCTGATCATTTTGAAATTTAAAGCATTTGTCATCATTTATCAAGCCTTGTTTCATTATTGATGGTCCTACAGAGATGGTACAGAACCTGTGATAGGCATCATCATGTGGACTAAAAGCTGCTGCAGGTTATCATCCAAGTTAAACACAAAGACAATGAACTTTATAGTAAACAACTTCTCTTTAAAAAAACTTGCCAGTATAGTTTGACATGTCTTTACCTTGTCCCAGACCAGCTCAGCGCCCTCGCCCTTCTCCTGCAGCTGTGAGCGAAGTGTTTGCACACTGTTCTGAAACAGCTGGCGGTAGCCCCAAACACCCAGAACCTGCTGGTCCTTCAAACCTGAAGCTTGAGTCTCCTCCTGAGGACAGGCTGGGACACCACACATAGATATTAACATAAAGGCAAGTTAACACACACAGCCACCCAATGCAAACCATGACGATAACGTATCATTTAGGTTAAAAAAATAAAAAAAGAAAGCTCCAACATCCATTACTTTGGTGGTTTTATTTAGTTTGAGACGGATATTTGTAAAACAGTGTTATTGTTATATAAATGGTTTTATGTCCCTTTGTAAATAAATAAATACAAAAAATACTAAAATATCATTTATTCTAATTTGCTCCTAAAAGGAGGAAGCAAAGTCCTGCTGACTTTTGTCATATATACAATATATTTATGTGTATGTGTGTGTAAAGTGCATATAATACTGCTACTACAGTATGCAGAAGCAGCAAAAGGAGAAAAGTCCCAAATAGTGACAGAAAGTTGTTGTGAAGAAACTCTTACTGAGCGATATTCAAAGTCTGCGTTTGGCTTTATGTCTGCGAGAGAAGCTGATGCTGGGCATGTCGGTGCCGTGTCACAGCGGTGAGAAGAATCCACAAAAACAACTATTAATCATCCTAATCTATGGAGATTTTCAAGCCTTACATTTATAATATTTATCATCAGGTAACAAAGTTAAACTCCGACTGATCCTATTTGAAATTTCAGGGTTGAAACTTTTCTCTGCAGGGAAACTTCCAGATCCAGCTGCTTTCTAAGCGGTGAACTGAAACCAGCTAAAAACACACAACCCTTCTTGTTCATGAAGATTTGATGGTGATTTTATTTCATTTGATTTGTGATTTACTACGTGTTTTAGTAAAATCTTTAACTAATCTCTAGACTTTAGTTTTGAGTATAAATGCTTTAAAACTGGCAGTAATTAATAAAAAATTGTGATCAAATGAGATGAAAAAATTCTATTTGGATCATTTTCTTTTGCCAGACAGCCCAACCCGACTGAGATCACCTGTTTTTTCTTTTAACCAGACTGTGGACCAGTAGTCTGGTTGATCTATATTAAATGAAAAAGCTTTCAAATTTAAACCAGTTTGTGTGAAAAGAGTCTAAAAACAGACAAACCTAACACAAAAGCAGCATGTCTCCATGATCAGTCTTTTACAAAAGGACATACCACTTTTATCCAGCTGATGCCAGTCTAGAGGTATCGGCGCTTTCCTCTTCTTCCACAGCTTGTCCATGGTCAGCAGGTACATGATGTCGTCTTTGAAAAGCTGTAAAAGAGAGACAAACACAGCCAAGCTAGTTATGTGCCGGGACTGAAAACAGTCCAGATTACACTGAATACAAGCAGAAACTCGTAAATTCTCACAGTGAACGACGCCTTACACTTTAGCGTGTAAACATGATGAATTGTTTTCAGGATTTTTACTGCCAGTCTTGCAGCTGCTCTGTATCTGCGTTACCAATATATGCAACATGCGAAACATAAGGAACATTTTATTGCCATCGTTGTTTTGCAGGACTTTAAACATTATGCAATCTCCTTTTAGGGTTGGTTCATTCATTTCAGTGTGAATCCAATCAGGTTTGCAGCAACAAAATAAAATGCATTAGATTTTAAATAAATGAATTCAATTCAACTTTATTTATATAGCATCAAATCACAGCAATGCTATCTCAAGACGCTTTACAGACGGAAAAAAAACATAACGAAAGCCAATTCATAATAGCCTATATAAGGAAACCAAAAGATTGAGTTGGAGGATCCAACTCAATCTCCCATCCTGAGCAGGCACACTGGCGACAGTGGGAAGGAAAAAACTCCCTTTTAACAGGAAGGAAACCTCCAGCAGAACCCAGCTCAAGGACAGGCAGCCATCTGCCTCTGCTGTGTGTGTGTGGGGGGGGGATAAATAAGAACCACCGTTTTAACTGCTCTGATTTCACAGCAACAGTGATGGTAGTAAAAGTTCACAGCAAGGGAATTAAAACCTGTCTTTAAGTGAGTTCAGGGTGTGATCAGACAACCTGCGCTACATTTGTCTGTCTGGTACCTTGTTGAAGAGTTTAACGGGGTCGTATCCAGTGGAGCGGGCCCATTCTTTGGTGGATACTCGCTTGATGTCTCCGTCCTTTTCCGAGGCTGTGGCACGAGCTGCCGTTTCCTCTGGATTCCCTGTTTACACAACACACAACTTTCACACACTGCACGGCTGATTTTCATTGAGCAGTTTTGTATGAAGTCAGTAGGAAAAAAAAAACCCCTGCTGTTATGAAATTTAGTGCTTTAACAGAGTCTTTACTAAGAAACATTGCAGTCTCACTCACATGCAGCCTCTGGGTCCGCGGTGTCCGGAGACACCTCTTGATCTGCATCTTCTTCTCCAAACAGCTGACTAGAAATGTAACAGACACCATAAGAAACAGGAATACTTCACACATCATTTTGTTGCTTTGTTGTGGTTTTACTGTTTTACTTTAGTCTTTTTCTTTCTAACTTAACCATAATCTTTCTTATTACCAACATGTGGAGCCTGTTTTCACCAAGACGCTTGAGTAAACGCAACTTTTTTCCTACTTTTGTCCTACTCAGATCTCTAATAAAAAAAAAGGTGGAGCTTGACATTCTGCAATCCACCGAATGGCTGAAAGGACAGTCACTTCCTGTGTGACTCAGCAACGGGAACGAAGCAGCACCATGTATAAATATATGGTGGATTCCTTAAGCTGAAAGTGACATGCCAAGAAGAAAGACCACAAATTGCTTGATGTCTGGTAGGGCTGGGTGATATGACCAAAAATCTCATATCCTGATTTAGCTCATTTTATATCCCCATATTGACATACATAACGATATAAAACTGTTTGTGTCACGTTGTGTCAGTCATCAGTTATGTGTCAGGTGTGCTCTGCAACAGCAGCAGCGATCTCCTTCCATCTTGGGGAGCTATGGCCGTATGACGTTCCACAGGTAAATACCTGTTACAGCGTTTTTACATTTAGAATTTATGTTGAGCGTTCCACTTGACGCAGCTTTTGCTCATTGACTCTATTCTTTATTCTGTATTTATTCTGTATTCTTTATCCTGATTCCTGCGCAGGTGATAAAATGAGTTAGTTGTGTCGGAGTCCATTGTTGGGACTGTGAGCTAGTCTGTTGTCGGTTCCACGTCGGTCTTTTATGTCCAAAACGCATCCAAGCAACAGAAGTTTCCCTCTTTTATGAACAAGCTCATTAGTTTGGGTTGGCTGGTCATCTTTTAGTGAATTATCCTGCTCTGAAGCCCGTCTGCTACCGTCTTTCTCCATCTTTGTTTAATATATTGCTGTATAGCTGTAAAGCAGATCCTGACGTAAGTTACTGCAGTAAAGCAGCTTATCATGGTGTAAACAATACAGCCTCATATGAAACAATGGACATTTTCTATCATCCAAACGATACATATCGTCATATTATCCAGCCCTAATGCCTGTCATTGTTTTTCTTCCTTTGTCAAGTTATTCTTTGACAGAATTAAAAAGGAAGATGTCACACCATGAGAAGCTCAGGGGTATTCAACTCAGTCCTATGAGGTCTGCAATCCAGCAGGGTTCCCATGTATTTCTGCTTCAACACACCTGAACCAAATTAAATTCATCTAACAGCCAATCAGGTTCTGCACAAAGACTCAGATATTTTGAGCCTGCTGTGTTGGAGCGAGGATACATGGAAAACCTGCTGGATGGCAGATCTAGTAGGACTGAGTTGAATACCCCTGATATGGCTGGTGCAGCTACCCAGCTTATACTTCGCCTAACATATATGGGTCATGGAAATGCAACAGAGATCAGGATTTACTGAACCAACCAGTGAGAGATCTCCACAACCGGTACGGGAGGTCTGGTGTCCTGCAAGTTTTAGATGTTTTCCTTCTGCAACACAACCGGCTCAAATAAAAGGGTCATTTACAGGTTTGTACAGAACTTGACATTAGGCTGTTGAAGATCCATTTATCTTTAATAAGGTGTTATGCCGCAAGAAACATTTAAAACCTGCAGGAGACCGGCTCTTGAGTACTACCACTGAGGATCCATGACTTAAGTTCAGAGCTGAGGTTTGACAAATCAGTCAAACCACAAGAAATCAAGACAGAAATCTTTTTCCATTTTCATTGATTAGTTATGTTAAAATAAAAATAAAAAAATGGGGAGGGGGGCTTACTTGAACAGATACTTGGCCCACACAATGCAGTGAATGGGCTCAGATGGTGTGTTTCTGATGGTGCAACCTGGGAAGGTCTTCTGTGCAGGTTTAGGCTGACACTCGTAGCACTCGGTCATTCCCTGGAAGATGGAAGAAAGGACGGAGAACGATAAGAAGAGACTCGAGATGAGGAAGGACGCTCACTTTCCAGAAGTGCAGCATGATGCAGCAAACGGTATCAATGCATTTTTCCTAAATAAAAGACACCTGTCTGCTACCTTCTTGATGACTGTGACTTGTCCCAAGTATCCAGCAGTGCCACTTTCAATCAGAGGAATATCAGCTGCCAAACACATCCTGTTGACATGGTTCCGGGCAGCTAGGGCGAAACATAACATTTTAACATCATTTGAATGGGTTTACATGTGTAATGACCAAAAACATCGCAGACATAAAGGTAATGGGATACCTCTGTTATCTAAAGCATTCATCACCAGCATGAACTTCCTGAAGAACTCCACATTGTATTCAGGGCTGTTGGGAATGAAAAAATAAACAAACAAACATAATCAATTCCTCACAAGTTCTGTTTTCACTTATATAACAGTATGTTACATATGTAACTCAACTAAAGCAACGGGAAACTCACTTCATGATGCTGTCGTGGTAAGCTGTGATGTTGGCACTGGGACAGAAGTGCAAGGCACTCTCCTTTGCCACCTGAAGCAGAATCAATGTGGGGTTAACGGGAGATCAGAGACGACACAACTCTCCAGCCACTATCAAAAGAGATGATGAACATACCTGTGCTTTAGACTTGCCAACATGTTTCTTCTGAAAGAGGAACTGGCGGTTCAGATTGCTTACATCAATTGTGTCCAAGTCAATCTGAAGGGATCAATAGGATTATGTCAGTCATATTAACATGGAAGATATTTTAACAACTAATAACAACTACAACCTGTCAACTATATTTTATATGATCACAAATATCATCATAAATATTTTCCATTTCACTGCAGTCAAATGTAAGAATTGTTGCTACTTGTATATTACTCATTGTCAGTTTCAGGACTACTCTGCTGTACTAAACTAGAAAACTTTTAAAGTTCATTTCAGTAGCTTCAAATCTCATGTTTTGTCTCTTTAGTTGTCAGTACAGAACTGTGAAAAATTTCAACCTCTAAACTGAAGATCAGAGTGAAAACTTACAGTATGAAAGCAGGTTTCTGTTTTTAGTTTAGTAAATCTCAACTAGGCCTGCCACAGTAACAAAGTTGGCCATGCGATTGTCTCAGAAAATATTGCGATAAACGATGATATTGCACTTAGTGATTATTTTGTTGTCATTTTGAGACCATTTTTAACTAAAATAACAATGCCATAATGATGCAAGTGCACTCTTTTAAAGATCAACAATCATTTCTAAAGAACATTGAGCTCGATGTGCAGACTACTTTATTTCACACATTAATTTATAAAACAACTTTGACTCCATCCTTTCAGAAATACCCAACCTGATATAGCATTTCATGGTCTGCTGTTTTACTCAGTTACTGATCTGCCTGGGACTGACTTAAGAAATGTTACCGTTCTTTATCTGCAAGAGATGCTACGGGGACCACTGCAAACTGCTCTCAACCAGTTCGGTCAATGCAAATGTAACTAATAATCATTAGTATCAATCACTTTGCACTGGCAAACAGATTTTAAAACTTTTTAATTCAATTCCATTTTTAATTCAACACTTCATTGTTGATTTACTGAGGTGTTGGTGGACATATGGCTGCCTAATTTTACATTTATTCGTTGAAGGTTAATGATTGACACCTTTGTTGTGCTCAGTTTGCCATCATGACCCCTAAAGTCTCCTAAACACACTTAATACACACAACACTTGGCATGAGCGCACACATATACTATAGCTGTTGTCCAAGTAATAAAGTCACACACAAATGTTTAACCATTATGTTGAAAAAAAATATATAAAGCATTAAAAACATAAATAAGCATCAAATTTAAGTACATTAAAGAGACTTTTTCTTTCTTTTTTTTTTTTTACTCTAATCAGAGTAAATAAACTTACCCACACTAAAGTGTCTGGGTCAAAATGACCCCCAACATCACCTTTGTATACAAACACTGCACAGATATTCGACTGCACATCAAAGTCTCCAAATTTCACTCAAATGTTCATGAGCCCAGAGGAGGAAAAGTCACAAATTTTCATGAAGAAAAAGAAAGATTAACCAGTAGTTTGTTCATCACAAACACTGAAATGGGTCAAATTGACCCTTAACATAATATAAAGGTTAACGGTTTATGATAACTTGTATATGATTGGCGGTTCAGCTACACCTGGGACAGATAAACAAGGTGTTTATTTAAGCAGGTCATCCATCCATCACATCACAAAGAAGTTGTCTGGCTAAAGCAGCGATGCTAATGGCGCCAAATGCTCCGGCTACATTAATGAGACACTTTTATATTTATACAACTTAACTTCCAGAGTTGAAACTGGATCATTGGACATAATGCATCATGTAGCTATGATAAACATCGATCCTATTTGTGGATATAGGGTCTTTGTCCAAGACCGTGCAGCATGACCACAAAGACCTAGCTAACAAACTAGCCGACGTGCTAACACAAACATAAACGAAACAGACCACTTCGATGTTTTTGAAGCCAGTCAGGACGACATTTTTCAGTAGTTCGCAGCCTATCCCTCCTGCTCCCACCACCAAAACCTTGCAGGTGGACAGGGAGTCGGCCAGCTCTTTTCGGAGGGAACCCACTAGTTGGACCATGTTGAACCGCTGGGGACGAGCCTGCAGCACCGGGAGGTTAGCGGCTAGCTTCGTTAGCTTCTAGACTCCGCCTACTTCCGGGTCACTCCTCTTCTTCATTTTTATTTTATTTTATTTTATTTTAATGTTTTTTATTTCAATTCCAAATATGAAAATTAATTAAATGAAAATACTTTATTAATCCCCAAAGGGAAATTCAATATTGTAGTATATAATTAACTTGAGGAGATCTTGTTCCTTGTTTGTATCATACATACAAATTCAAATACAGACGTATACGGGATGGTGAGAGATGTACAAAGGGTAATGCGAAATTAACAGAAAATAAGAACTAAGAATAAAGAATAAGTAACAGCAGATGAAAAAGAAAGGTTAGGGGTTTTTATTTATATGCTACGGAAGCGTAGAGCTGTCATCCTCATAAAAAAAAAAAAAAAAAAAAGTTTGGGCCTTATTACGTTATAACGTGATAGTTTTATTGTAAAAACGTGAAACGTATCACGTTATAAGGTGATAGTTTATTGTAAAAACGTGAAAAGTATCACGTTATAACGTGATAAGTTTATTGTAAAAACGTGAAACATACCATGTATCTGAAAACGTGAACTTGGTCATTTTCGACTTTAGATGAGGAAATTGAGTGCGGGGTGGATAGGAGATTACAAATGGCTCATTTACAGGACTTGATAGAATTTTTCTTCATACTTGGGTTGAGATATTGTGAAATTATGGTGCTTTGGAACACGTTCGATCCATTGTAATAAGTATGCGTAGTTTTAGGACAGTTTTAAAAGGCATGGGTCTGTACAGAAGGAAAAATTAGTCCAATCCCCATGACGTGGCATCATTTCTAATTGAAACTTGAGCGGCACGAGAATCGCTATGAATGCAAACATCATCGGTGCATCCAAGTGCCATGTATCCATCCCCCCTCTACCGCTTATCGGGGTTCTGATCGCAGCAGTAACCAGGGAAGCCCCCCTCCCCAGCCACATTCACCAACTCTGCGGGGGGTCCCAAGGCGCTCCCCGGCCAGCTGAGAGATATAATCCCTCCAGCGTTCAAATGGTTATACGTTTTTACAATAAAACATCACGTTATAACGTGATACGTTTCACGTTTTTACAATAAAACTATCACGTTATAACGTAATAAGGCCCAAACTTTTTTTTTTTTTTTATGAGGATGACAGCTCTACGCTTCCGTAATATGCAAGTCTTCTATCAATGTATAGATTTTCACAGCAATCTTCCCTTTCATGTAACTTAGAGAAGAAAAATATTGGTGCAGTTCTTTGTGAAAAGCAAAAATTCTGTGAATGGACTGTATAAATCTGTTTTTATGTATGAAAAACGTACAAGTATTACAATGGAGTTGATCAATATATTGCGAGCATTGTTTCTTATAGTAAAACCATTTTTAATATTCCTGAGCTTTTCTAATCATTGTTGCTGTTTTAGCGTGTCCTTCCTCACCGACGGCCTTTTTTCAACCATATGGCGCTCCTGTCCAGTCTTTGACATCTGAAATCACTTTAGGCAAGGCAAGGTTATTTATATAACATCTTTCATGTACAAGACAATTCAAAGTGCTTTAGATGAAACATTAAAAGCATTACAGATGGTGTAAAAGCAGACAAAACATTTCTTTTACCCTGAAAAATGTTCCGCATTATTACAACCCTCTTTCCTTTCCTTTTTTTTATCATTTAAAAATGATCATACATAATGCTATTGATATTACATCTATCTATCTATCTATCTATCTATCTATCTATCTATATATATATATATATATATATATATATATATATATATATATATATATATATATATATATATTCATTATTTTATTCATATATAATATATTTCCATATAAAGCTCTGTTTCCATCCTGGGAGAGGAGGTGAAGGTGGTGGAGGAATACAAGTATCTTGGAGTTCAGCTGGACAACAAATTGAGATCTCTTAACGTCTGCACAAAGATGTTGCATATCTTCTATAAGTCTGTTGTGGAGAGAGCAGTCAGCTTTGCAGCATCTGCTGGGGTAGTAGCATCAGAACCAGAGACTTGAAGAGAATCAACAAACTGATCAAGAAAGCTGCTTCTGTACTCTGGAGCCGCTGGAGCCGATTGTCCAAAGAAGAATGCTGCACAAGCTGATGAAGATGATGGAGGATTCTTCACACCCTCTCCACAACACAGTGATGAAACAACAAAGTGTGTTCAGTGAGAGGCTTCTTCAGGTCCGATGTAAGACTGAAAGATACAGAAGATCATTCCTGCCAGCAGCCATCAGCCTCCGGAACAAGACCTCCTCAAATTAATTATATACTACAATATTGAATTTCCCTTTGGGGATTAATAAAGTATTTTTCATTTCATTTCATTTCACTCATTTTCATTCAACCCTATAAAACATATTGTTTTTTTTCAAATGTTAATTTGATAAAACATATAAACAGTCTCATTTGGGAGTGAACTGACATTTAAATAAATGGCGGTATTATTATTATTACTATTATTATTATTATTATTATTATTATTATTATTATTACAGGAGGAGTTAGGACAGTCTTGGACTGATATGTAGTCTGAAGTTTTAACATGATATTTAATATTTAATTGATTGATTTGGGTATGAATGACTTTATATGGAACTGGGTCACGAGTGTTGACTGATGAGGTTACAGAAGAAAGAAGTGGTCAGATGAATAGTAAGGCATACAGGGATACTTCCACTGTTTGCTTAAGCATGCCAAAAAAAAAAAAGAAAAAAAAAAGAAAAGAAAAGCCAGGCTGACTGGGCATGAAAAAAGCTGAGAACTGAGTTATTCTAAGTAAAATGCTGGCAGTCAGTCTCATGACAGTCTAATCTAGACTGCTACTCTAAAATCATGACAAAGCAAAAGAGAAGATGCAGCACATTATCTGGTAATGTCAGCGGGTCCCTGATTACAAGCAACCGCTACCTGCTACAGATGATCAAGAAAATATGAAAATATAAATTTTTTATTTTATTTTGGTTGTGTTAAATTGTCCAGTTACTGTTTAGCCCCAACGAGTATGAATATTTTCTTCCGATACCAACACTGAATACTCAGCAATAATAATAATAATGAGAAGAAAATTACATACATACATACTTACAGTACATACATACAATAAAAATAAAAGATCTGAAAGCTTTTATAAAATAAAAGCTTAAACAAAATTAAACTATTTTAAAAATTAAAAGTGAGCATTAAAACAAATCATTCCATATTAACATACATTACTATGAAAACAAAATTGACTCACATTCCAAATATTTTTGTTTCCATCAAAATATGTTTGTGGATGGAGATATTTTTATTTTCATCTATTTATTTTGAGCCACAAAATTAATGTATAATTTACAGATTACTACAATTTATTTAATCAGTCTTTGATGAGTTAAAGTAAAATTAAAGATCTCAAATTTTCCATGAGATAAATATCTATGAGATGGATGCTGAAGCTTCTTAAAAATGTCCAAAGTTTACGCAGATCCTATCAGTGAGTCTTTCCAAAATCAAGGAACTGCAAAGACCCAAAAGAAAAAGGAAAAACCTGTCTGTGTCTGAATACAGCCTTAAAGAGCATCTGGCTAGTCAACCTCAGTAGCTGGAGTTCATTGACCTAACAGTTTCTCTGGAAAGGGGTTAGTGCATATTTTAAAAGCCCCACAATAAAATCTGACATTTGGTTCTGCAAAAAACAGGAACCAGATTGAGAGAGAGGCCAACACTGGCGCTACATGATTCTGTTTTCTAGATTCAGTCAAAAGACGAGAGCCCACATTTTTCATGAGCCGCCGATGATAAAGAAGCAACTGATCTGTACCCATAAGCAGTTATCTCCACTGAAAAGTATGTATTAATTTATTAAATCATAGAGAAATGACCAGATCATTTAATCAAAGTAAAAAAAAGTAAAAGAACAATGATATCTTTCTGACTGAGGTCATAGTGCTGTAGTTCAAGAGAAAGACTTACATTTTAGAAAAAACCTTTTTATAGGCAATTATGTTCTCATGGCATGTGTATTTTATTTTATTTTTACTGTTTTTTCCATGAGATTGGTGGGAGTTAGGACAACACTTAGACATTGTTTTATGTATTTGGGTGCATTTGCGTGTGTGTGTGTATTTGTGTGTATTTGTGTGTTTATGTTTATGTCTAAAATATGTATAGGTTAGAAATATGTGAAAATTGTGAGTTTGTGAGAAATTTGATCTTTATGAGTTTAATATAAAGAGATTTGTTAGATAATATAAAGTCCTCTATAAATAAAGTTGGATTTGATGAGTGTTTTCATGTGACAATCCATTAACAGTTTAACAGATTATCTTAGAATATCAATCTTTGTTGTAATCTACTTTGCCTTCATATTGGAAAAGCTTTGCACACAAAAAATGAACTGTACACATATGGTTTCCATATTGTTTACGGTCTCCGCAGCATATCTCAAAGCCTGCATGAGGTAGTTCAGAGCCCTTATGGAGCATTAAAGAACTCTTTACTCTTGGAGAGTATCTCTTAAATGTTCCTATTTTGCCCACTTTGAACTCCATATTGCAGCGTGTTTGCTCATGTTCTCGGGTTTATAGAGGTGCAAGAGAAATTCCAGGGAGAGAGATTTATGAGACAATGACCACTTCAAACGGAGAAACATATGCTATAAGTTAATGCACTGTGGAAACCTCACACAGACAGTTTTACTGTCGTGTGCAGACTGTATGTGGATTGTGTAATGGACTGATGCAGAAGTAGGTCAACAGTGGCAAGATTGCGTTGTTGTCCAACTCAACTAAAGTGTAAGGTGCTAATCATTTGTCATTTTTTCTGTATGTCTTTAAAAGTCAACAGCCTCATCAACATGAAACTCTTGAACCAGCAGAATCTGATTGGACAGTCCCCTGCAGAAGCTGTGTTGTTACATTGTATCCATGGTAACAGCAAGACAAATGGATGCTGGGATGTTTTTGACAGGCTATCGTCAAAAGCTGTCTCTACTTTCAAGCAAGTGGGTATCAGCACGAAGATCCAGCCGAACCAGAATCAGTATTAAATCTTAAATATTCTTTAAAACTTGAGCCAGAGATGTTTCTGTGTTGTGAAGAGATTGAAAGTCTATCAAGATTTTAATTAGAAAGTCATTGAGCTGGTTAAACGCAACTTTCTCAGTTGTTGAGGCAGATTAGAGAATTCTATAGCTGGTTAGAGGCAGGTTGATAGCTGGTTACAGACAGGTCTATAGGTGGTTAGAGCCATGTCTACGGCCAGTTACAGACAAGTCTACAGGTGGTTAAAGAAATGTACATGGCTGGTTAGGGACGGGTCTAAAAGTGGTTAGAGACAGGTCTACAGGTGGTTAGAGACAGGTCTATAATTAGTAAGAGACAGGTAGTTGGTTAGAGACAGGTCTATAGGTGATTATATTAGGTTAACATCCTGTTCATCTGCGGTAGATGAGGTTTATTAGGTCAGACTCTTTTGTCCTTAACGCCTTGAACTGTCATTCAAGTTGGTTTTGATGAACAAAAGTTGTTGAACATTTACTTTGGACTACATTTATTGGACATTTTAGTTGCAGTATCGTCTGCTACTGGAGTATTGCATGGCTTCAAAAGTAAATTAAAGTTGCCTGTAATAACCAAATCACTCAATATACAGTTGTGACTGTAGTCTGAATGGTATACATCAGGGTTCCCCAATCCTGGTCCTCAAGGACCGGTGTCCTGCAGTTTTTCCAAGTGTCCCACTGTAACACACCTGATTCAAATCAATGTGTATTTAGCAGACATGTGCAGAGCTTGTCTGATTCTGAGTCAGGTGTGTTCCAGCAGGAACACTTGGAAAACCTGCAGGACACCGGTCCTTGAGGACCAGGGTTGGGGACCCCTGGCATACATCATCCAAATCTGAAAAAAATTCCTAGCTTTCATGTAGGTATTTGGAATGGACACTGAGTAAAATACTTATTTGTCACATCCTGTACCTGGAACCTCTGGTGCATCTTGTCAGCTTTGTCATAAAAATGTACAACACAGATATGATTTAGTATTAGTATTCTCTATCTGTCTTTGACATTTTTCATGGATATATTTTCAGAAGGAGGAAAATTATGCATCTACTGACAGCCTGCAAGTTGTCTGTTATGTGTAAACACAATACTGGTGTAACACCTAGAAAGGGGGAAGAGGGGCTGTGTCCCCCTTAAGCTTTCCCTATAAGGACACCCCTGGTCAGAGCACCTCAGCAGGCCAAGCAAGACAGGATTGACAGACAGATTAAAAAGGTTTATCGTCTCCTGTGTATTACAAAATGTAGTTCCTAGCTACTACCTGCAGTGGTTCTGGGCATTAATCCCAGACTGGTAAAACACAAACAACTCTAATAAAAAAAAAAAGAAACTAAAATCACATGCAATAAAACTATTAAAATTCAATCCAGTCTAAAATTATACCCGACCACCAGGCAGGGGGAGGCAACTCTGTACGACAGGAGACCACTAAAAGGGAGCAGATAAAAGCAGTTAAAATGTGAAAATCACTAAAACAAGTGTACAAAAGAGAGAACCTCCCCAGGAGCAACCAGGGTGAGTGACTTCGTTAATGGTCTTAACAAAGACCCAAAGTAATTGTCAACATTACAATGACCAATACTTTACCACTCTCTCTGTCACTGCCCCTCTGCTTGCTATCAGATCAGTCTTGTTCCAGGTAAGCAGGACTGCCTTTTATAGTGTCACTGGTCCTAATCACCAATTGGCAGCAGCTGTGACCAAATGGTAAATGGACTTGTACTTCTATAGCACTTTTCTAGTCATACAGACCATTCACACACACACACACACACACACACACACTCACTCAACACACTCACACCCTGATAGGCACATCAGGGGGGCAGTTTGGGGTTCAGTGTCTTGCCCTAGGACATGTCCACTTTCAGGGGAAGCCTGGAATCAGTCCCCCAACTTACCAGTTGAAGGACTACTGCTCTTCCTCCTGAGATACAGCCGCCACCAGGCTCAGCAGAGAGGCAGAGCAGCTCAGCCCAGGTGCCTACACTGGTTCTTCACTTGAGAAGTTGAAGGCCCTTTAACCCTTTATCGGACATGTTATCATTGAAATATTTGGAAATAGAAAAAAGTGTTATATTACTGGAGTACATCGCAAGCTTGTATTTTTTTTTTCTAAAAAAGTGGTCGGCACTTTTTTAAATTTTGTGTTGAATACTGATCTAAGTGAAGTAGCTGGGATGCAGCAGATCTTAGATGGAGAACTCAGTCTGCTTCTGATATCATGCATGTCTTTTGTATGTCCAGGGAAGTGATCATATACGGTAATTTGTCTAATAGAGAGTTAATACTTGAAGGATTCACATGCCAAAATTTAGAGATTTTTTTTTAAAAAAGAAAGAAAAGAAAAAGATATTTTCTCTGAAAATATCTGTACTGAAAATAAGTAAAAAACCAGCAAATGTCCAAAGAAAAAAACTTCCCAAGATCCCCAGAAAGCTTGAGAACTGTGACTAAAGATCATTTAAAAAGACTAAGATATACATAGATGAAAAGAGAAGAAACTTCATACCTTATACACTGCAAAAAAATCCAACTTGTATTGGTTGGCCTGAAACAGTCATTTAAGTAGGTAAAACTTAAAAAATATATATTAATGGCATTTAAAGCAATAATGTTAGTAATCCCAACAAAAAAAGCAAGTTGTTTGCCCCAAAACAATTAGGGGAGTTGTTAAAAATGATAACTTTAAGTTGGAGTTCAATACAAGGGACAACAGTTCTGCTAACTTTAATTTCTTTGTTGTAAAATGCGGGAAAACCAACTTTTTGAGTTTGCACTTTTCACTTGAAGTCTCACTTGGCTGTGCTGCCTCGAGCTAGATTCCACGCAGGTAAGATTTTATTTGAATTAAGTTTAAATGGTATGGGAAGTGTTGACTAGTGTTGTGTAGTATGTTGTAGATTTATAGAGGAGGCAACCTACACATTTTCAACATTTAAACACACACAGCTTTTCACTCAGCAGCCGTTAGCAGAACTGCTGCATGAGTTAGCGAGCTAGCTTATCTGGGCTGATACCGCTCAAACAGGACAAGACATGTTAGCTCCTGCTGGTTAGTATTGTTCAAACAGGAGAAGACATGTTAGCTTCTGCTGGTTAGTACTGTTCAAATGGGAGAAGACATGTTAGCTTCTGCTGGTTAGTACTGTTCAAACGGGAGAAGACATGTTAGCTTCTGCTGGTTAGTACTGTTCAAACAGGACACGACATGTTAGCTTCTACTGGTTAGTACTGTTCAAACAGGACAAGACATGTTAGCTCCTGCTGGTTAGTATTGTTCAAACAGGACAAGACATGTTAGCTTCTGCTGGTTAGTATTGTTCAAACAGGACAAGACATGTTAGCTTCTGCTGGTTAGTATTGTTCAAACAGGACAAGACATGTTAGCTTATGCTGGTTAGTATTGTTCAAACAGGAGAAGACATGTTAGCTTCTGCTGGTTAGTACTGTTCAAACGGGAGAAGACATGTTAGCTTCTGCTGGTTAGTACTGTTCAAACGGGAGAAGACATGTTAGCTTCTACTGGTTAGTACTGTTCAAACGGGAGAAGACATGTTAGCTTCTACTGGTTAGTACTGTTCAAACGGGAGAAGACATGTTAGCTTCTGCTGGTTAGTACTGTTCAAACGGGAGAAGACATGTTAGCTTCTACTGGTTAGTACTGTTCAAACGGGAGAAGACATGTTAGCTTCTGCTGGTTAGTACTGTTCAAACAGGAGAAGACATGTTCGCTTCTGCTGGTTAGTACTGTTCAAACGGGAGAAGACATGTTAGCTTCTACTGGTTAGTACTGTTCAAACGGGAGAAGACATGTTAGCTTCTACTGGTTAGTACTGTTCAAACGGGAGAAGACATGTTAGCTTCTGCTGGTTAGTACTGTTCAAACGGGAGAAGACATGTTAGCTTCTGCTGGTTAGTACTGTTCAAACGGGAGAAGACATGTTAGCTTCTGCTGGTTAGTACTGTTCAAACAGGAGAAGACATGTTAGCTTCTGCTGGTTAGTACTGTTCAAACGGGAGAAGACATGTTAGCTTCTACTGGTTAGTACTGTTCAAACGGGAGAAGACATGGTAGCTTCTGCTGGTTAGTACTGTTCAAACGGGAGAAGACATGTTAGCTTCTGCTGGTTAGTACTGTTCAAACAGGAGAAGACATGTTAGCTTCTACTGGTTAGTACTGTTCAAACGGGAGAAGACATGTTAGCTTCTACTGGTTAGTACTGTTCAAACAGGAGAAGACATGTTAGCTTCTGCTGGTTAGTACTGTTCAAACAGGAGAAGACATGTTAGCTTCTACTGGTTAGTACTGTTCAAACGGGAGAAGACATGTTAGCTTCTACTGGTTAGTACTGTTCAAACAGGAGAAGACATGTTAGCTTCTGCTGGTTAGTACTGTTCAAACAGGACAACCCATGTTAGCTTCTACTGGTTAGTATTCAGTTAATTCATGCTCGCCTACTAGCTGCAGCTAAAGGAGTAGCCATAAGGGTTTTAATGCTAACACATTAGCTGATATTTCATGTACTAAGTATCAGGACAACATGGAGCAGTTGGTGTAACACTTTTTTGTAGTAACATTTACATCATTGTGAGTTTAATAAAACACTTCATGGTACTACCATTTAAATATTAAAACGATAAGATGTAAGTCATGTCAGAATTGATAAAATCATTATAGTGTAATGGTAGGAAAGGCCAATTTACCTATTTAAAATATTGTGTTGGCCAAAATATAGGCCTACCTCGAATTTACTACCTTGCTTTTGATTAAAAAAAGGTTTAAATATTTGTACTATGACCCACTCTGGGCTCCCAGGCTTGGATATACTGTCCTTCTGTTTAAAAGCATTGAAATGCATTTAATTGACTGCCCTGTTTTATACTGACTGCTGACTTTCTTAAACTAATCTGATGTAGGTGTTAGGTTTAGGTATAGATATAGGTTGATAACCTTAAATAATAAATGTTATTTTAATTAATGTTTACTGCAGCAAAATGTATTAAAAATAAAAACACTGAATGTGTACTCTTTTCAGCTCAAGGGTCTAGTCTAGCCTTTGCATTGTCATTAAATTTATAAAATGTTATGTATAATGTAAAACATTTCGGCTGACAGCCACACTAATTCCCAGCAAATTGTCATCTTTGTTTTTCAGACTGAAATGACTGCAGTTCAAGTTCTGCGGGTTTACCAACGCCATGGAAGCCGTTCAGCTGAAACATTATCGGCCACATCAGAGAGGTTCAACACGGCTTTGCAAACACAGGGACAGCTGCACTTTCAGAACCATCAGTGCTTTGAAATCACATCTTTCACGATTGCATAGGACTGTCCAACTGTCCTTTTTTCATGTGCACAAGTTGTCTTCCATTTTTCTTATATTGATAAAAGCACAAGCTGTTTTTTTATTTGCCTTTTTATTCGATTCAATGCCGGTAGTTTAAATAAAACTAAGGTTTTGATGATGTATGTTGAATCTGTAATTATTTATGCATTTGATTAGAAGTGATTGAAATTAAATTATGAAGTTATGTTACATTAGCAATGTGCAATTTTAAATTACTCTTAAATTATTCTGCTATATTAACTTAATCAAATTCAAGTGGATTTTGTGAAAGAATTTGAGTTATTACAGTGTAAAATGATAAATTATTACAACTTATTAAAGAGTTAGAGCAAGTAAGGATTAAAAGTTGGAACAGTTACCAGAACTAAAGATGAAAAGTTATTACAATATAAAATTATAATTTAGTGGAACTTACAATTGAGTTGTAAAAAAATCCTAATTTAGAGTTGAGCAAACTCAAAAGCAAAACTTAAAATATTTAGTTTCGCTGTTCAACTTAAAATTTTATCGAAGTTTGTTGCCTTGAAATTTTAAGTTCACCCAGCTTTTTCTTTTTTACAGTGTAGTGTTAGCAGCCACTATTGACTTAAAAGTAAATTTGACTGCCAAACTTCAGAACATACCTGTTTGTTATTCTACATGACATACATTCACATTACGCAAATGGAAACTTCCAGTGAAAGTTGTTAATTTCTCTCCAGAAGGTGGATTTTCCAGGGCCAGTGAAGTGAGCAGCAGCTGTCTGGAAAGTTTGGGCTCTCCGGAGACGCACAGCTGGAGGTGGAGAGGAAGCAACTCATCTCATGCAAATGTGTTTCTTCACAACTCTTTTAACACTTCTTCAGTTCTTTCTTAACAAATTTCAAGAAGTCCCCCGTGATTAATTTAAAGCGTAAAGTGTCTTTTCTTTGTAAAACATTTTCTTAAAACTCCTGTCCTCTTGGCCTGCACCCTGTCAATCATTTACGTCCTGCTGTGAAGATAAATTCGGGTGATTGGGAGGAATCAATAGGGCAGTGAGTAACCTGTACACGTTTTATTTGACGTTCAGTGTGAGTAAGTGGTCAACCTTCCTGTAAAAAAAAAAACCTGCTTTCGGAAATTAAAACACATATGCTGCATCACATATGGTGAATTTAGGGTGTTGTGAGTGTGTGTGACCTCGTTTTTCTTTATTTTCCCCCTTTTCCCCCTGTGCCCGCCCGCCTCTGCCTCCGCCTCCGGCTGCTCGTGGGCAGACACAAAGCTCCGTCCGCGCGCCGCCGCCGCCTGACAGTGAAGATGGGGTCCTCGCGACGCTGCTGCCCGGCGCTGCTCGCCGTCTTTTTGCTGCTGCTTCATCACTCCGCAGCTTTCTGGATCGTCAACGTTATCTTCCCACCCAAAGCCAAAGCCAAACTACCCAGCAACAGCACTTCGCCGCTCATCATCGGTAAGTGCTGAGAGGGGAGGAAGAGGAGGAGGAAGAAGAGGTTAATTCAGTTCATTTCGCCTAAATCTAAAATGAGGGAGAAAAAAGCGCTGCTGATACATGTTTACAGTTTAATATGGTCCTCGGAAAGCTTTTAATTTGTTTTTAAAGTCAAAGAAAAAAGCCCACATAAGAAGGATTAAATATGAGACATGTCATCTAATCTGAATGACAGGATAATTATTTTTCACATGCTTATCAGGACTTTTTGCATGTTATTCTTAAGTTTCACCAATCCTCAAACTGCATCAATGCAATGATGCTCTTCTTGTTCATCAGTTACAGAAAATATAACTTCATCAAATCATTCAAACAATCCCACTGATATTTGGATTCTTCTTTCATCGAACACAGAAGCAGATCACATGTGACTGAGAATCAGCTTGAGTTTGATGGAGTGTTATCAGATTTGACACAAGGATGCTAAAAACACCTGAGTGTGGGCAGCATTGCTCCTCTGGAAGGGAACCAACTGGAGGAAAAGCTGCCAAGTTCAGAGTAGATAAACAACTACTCATCATGAGGTCAGAGGACAGTTTCACACATGTCAAAAACAGGTATATTCATGTCCCTTTCCCCAAAGCTGGTGGACAAGTTGGTTCCAGGAATTCAGAGTAAATTACGTGTAGCTTTAAAGAAAAAAAACAAAACAAAACCTAGCCTTACACACCAGCTGCTTGACTCTTTTCATTTGTTTAAAATATTTGTACTTCAGGAGGGTTTTGTGTAATCTGGGAATCATATGTTTATTTGATGACTTTTACCTCCTGTTATACTTGAGTCACAGTCAAAAACTCTTTGTTCAAACATAGATAATCAGCTATAAGAACATGAGGTGAAGGACAATCAAAGAGAGTTGAACAACAATGGAGACATAGGAGACATCAGCTAACATTTTAGGCCCTTACACTTAGTACTAACAAACCCGACTCTTTAACCTCATTCTGTCCAGCATCATGCAAAGCAGAATGATGGTCTGGCTGCCGAGTTATACCGAACATATCTGCTTTGCAAATAAGGATAGAAAGGAAATTAAGATTTGTAGAAAAGGCTCTCCTTGACTTTTAATCTGTTTATCACTGAATTGCATATTAATGCTGGACCTGGTAATAGGAAACAAAGGGGGAGAGCAAGCAGAACAACAAACACAATGCAAAAATAGAAAAAAACAGTAGTAATAAGGATCAGGACCCAAACAAACAAACAAAAAAACAAAACAAATAAACAACAAACAACAACAAAAAGACATCCAGCTGCTACACATGTAAAGAAATGTAACAGAAAACATCCTTTGGCCTCTCGGTAAACAAAGCAGAGAATCATGAAGAGCACCCACAGGAGCCAAACTGAGGAAAACAACAACTACATCACTAGCAAGAAGTAAATGAAAACATCTCTCCAGCTTTTGGTGATAAACGTGCAGAGAAACACAGGATTTTGCTGCTCTTTAACAAAATATCTGCTTATTTATAATTTGATTCAAAATAACAACTTAAAATATGCAACAGGGCAACAAGAAATACCTGGAAAAGTGATGAAAATCAAAGAAAAAACACCTGGAACGGTTTAAACATTGTTCAGTTGTTAGGTTCTTTTCAGAAATATCATTATTTAAAGATTTTCTAAAAGGTAAGAACTGATTTACTACTCTGGAGGATTCATTCATTCATTTTCTTAACCACTTTGTCCAATCAAGGGTTGCGGGGAGCAATTGTCGGGCGAGAGGCGGGGTAACCGTGGATTCACCTTCAGTCCACCACAGGGCCAATTCTGAAAGATGTACAACACATTTTAGACAGAGTCACAGATTAAAGAAAAATATTTCGCAATATAAAAATAAAGCTGAAAATTGTCTGATTAACCTGAATGTTAAATTTCTTATTGGAAACCATGGATGCCAGGCTATGTCAGAACACACAATAAAACCAGTTTGCAAGCTTGTTATTTGCTCTAAAACAGCAAGGACATGAATGAAACATGAGCTGCCATCCAGACGAGGTGTTTTCAGGGAAGGTCTTGCTCATTTTAATGAAACAACCCATCTTCTGCACGTTTTATAAAACTGTTATTAGTTTTCAAGATCTGATTATTCTTATTTATACTAAGTCTGTCTAAATATTAAGTTTGCATGCATTGCAGATTATTACATTTGGTTTTTTTTGACGTTTTAAGCCATCGACATTGTATTGGGAAACTAAGCTGTTGCAACTTGCTTAGTTTTTAGTCAGTATTTGATAAAAACTTGTATTCTGTAGATACTCTGTATTCCACTTGATTTGCTTTTGCTGCTCAATATGCTGATGTAAAGTGTGTTTCTGTCATTTCATTCTCAGTTCCTGGGAATTTAGGGAATCGTCTGGAAGCTAAAATAGACAAGCAGACCCTGGTCCACTGGATGTGCTACAAGAAAAGCGAACACTGGTTCCCACTGTGGATCGACCTCAACATGTTCATGCCTATAGGCGTTGACTGCTGGATTGATAACATCAGGTATCCTGACCGCTCTGACGGTGGAGTTAATACAGATTTCAGTATTCCCGTGCAGAATAAAGGCTTTTTGACTGTGAATTTCCCATATTTCTGTTGTTTCTGCCAACACTGAGATCCACAGTTGTCCTGTTTCTCCCAGACTTGTTTACAACAGAACAACTCGGCGGTCATCGAACTCACCAGGAGTGCAGGTGCGGGTACCAGGATTTGGGCAGACTTACCCCATAGAGTATCTTGACTTTAACAAACTAGCTGGTGAGAGAAATACATGTTTACTGCTTCATTTTAAGGCTCTAGAGTCTGTTGAATTTTCATGCATTATGCACAATAAAAGACACTAAACCATCAATGGCCGTCTCCTTTAGAATGAAATGCATTTACTGCTTTTTTTCCCCTGCAGGTTATTTTTTCACAATGGTGCAACATTTGGTCAACGTGGGCCACGTCCGGAACGAGACGGTCCGTGGAGCTCCCTATGACTGGAGGTTAGCTCCGAGTAAGTAGCAGAACCTGACAGAACCTGTTAACTGCTTTACATCCAGCACGCATGTATGAGTTATCTGAAGAAAAAATGCAGTTAGCTTGTGTTTGCATGGAATGCAAAACGTCCACAAGATAGGAAAAGAAGCCTGGAGAGCAATACATATCTAGTATAAGAAGGTTGTGTTGCTGGTTTGATAAATTAGCAGTTTTTTTCAGATAAAAGTAAATAAAAATGACAGCTTTTGGCTGAGCGCTGGGATGCAAGACACCCAGGTCCTCAATACTGCTTTCATATTGTGAACTAATAGCCCGTTCTGTTTTATTGTGATCATTTCTGTTTGTTTCATCATGAGACTGTAACCCACAGATACCAGCTAGAGTGTGATTCTGCCGTTTTCTTGCACAGAATAATTTCTGCACAGAATAATTTCTGCACATGTGGTTGGTGGTTTGAAAATTAGCATGAATCGCAACACCAACTGCTTTCTGACAAAATACCAATATTTTCCACAAGTAATACTTCTGAAAAGACACTGGATGCAGTTCTTGTATGTGTGTGTGGGTGTTTTCTGGAAACGAGAAATATGCTACATAGTCAAATATGGTTCACTGAGGTCCACCAGAATGTTTGTTGGCCGACAGCAACTAGTCGAACCAGTGTGCAATGTTCACAATCCACCTTCGGAAAAGAAGACATGGAGTAGAACAAGATCAGCTCTTGCTTTGAGGAGAGACTTTAAGTTTGTTACATCCTCCACAAGAAGTGAGAACATTTTTCTTGTTCTCGAGGCTCGGAGAAGAAAATAATGTCATTTTTTTCTGGCGGACGTGTTTGAAGACAGTTCTCGACACATCGGGCTGGCAGAACTTTTTGCTTGCAGGGCTCCAAGAAGTTTCATGTGATTGGTCGGACATTTGAGGTGGGCGTGGTTAATACAGAAAAAGCATGAAGCGGAGTTGCTGCTTCTGTGTTTTTGCTGTTGCAGGTAAAACGGATTGTTTTGATAAAACAGCTGATTGACGTGGTGAGAAAGTACGAACATTTTTACATGTGGCATTAAAACACTCGGACCCAGCCGCGTGCACAACCCGCCCTGCCGCGGGTGAAGTTGGTTGTTAAATATGAAACTAGAAAAGCACTCGGAGACCAGAAACATCTGCCAAGTACAATGTTAACCCTTTATGGGGCAAGGGACTATTTTTGATCACTTCGTTTTCTTTCATATTTAGCATGAAACAATTTTTTTTGTTAATATAACAACAGGGTGGAGGTCTTGGTTCATACCAGAAGGACAATTTTAGGTTAAAATTTCTAATTTGAATGTATTTCATTGAGTGCCCTATAAAGGGTTAAATCACAGTGCATACCAAGCAGCAACCTCCAGCGGTTAAAAGTGAAGCCTATGCGGAAGTGTATAAAACTGCAGTTCCCCCTTCATCCACTAGGGGCTGCAAAACAGAGCAAATCCCCATAGACTCCCATGTTAAAAAGACCAACTTCACAGCAGAAATAAACAAGTTTACAGCCTGGTTCAAAAATCCATTTTAGGTTTAATAGGTCAGATTTACTTTCATGACAACCGTGGGGGGGGGGGATTTTTTTCTAACTCTCCCGTTTAAAAGTAATTTAATCTCGAAATTCGACATATTTAGGGGCGTGTCCTTTTGATTGACAGGTACCCGATCTCCCGCTTCAAGTAAAAAAGAACTAGAACATCTGCGGTTTTTAGCCAGTTAACAACGTGACTTAGCTTTTTTTTAGCCAACTTACCTCCGTTAGCTGGTTAGCGCCTGTTATCTCCGGGTTAGCTCGGTTAGCTAACCGAGCTAATTAAAAAATTTGAGTTCGCTCGATGTCAATCATCCACCATGACGCTCACAGCCCCCCTCTCAGCTCCACCTCTTTGCCCATATTTGTATTTTCCCAGTGAGACGACACGCATGCCCCTGCCAAGATGGCCATGGTAGGAACCGCCCACCGAGCTTCAATTTAGTTCTTCAGAAACCTACGGATGACATCACAGAGGCTCCGCCCATCTTTTTATATACAGTCTATGATTCCAACTGATGAGTGCCGGCAGGTCAGGGAAGAAAAACATGACAGGAGCAAAAGTTTTACTCATGTTTTATCCCCCTAAACATCTCTGTCTTCAGTTAATGTGCTGCCTAAAAGCTGTCAGAGACAAGGGGAAATCATCTGCTCTTTGGGAAGAACCTTTTTGTTTTTTAGTCAAGCATAAATGTCTTCCAAATGTGCCTGCTTCCAATAAAAACTAAGCTCTGTTCTGATTGGTCAGCTTCATCAGTCTGATCAGTTCAAACTCAAAATTTAGGACCAGCTTTAGTTTTGTGGAGGCTTTAAACTTGTTGCGCTTGATATGATTTTTTTTCTTGCAGTACTGGCTGTTAGGGTCTCTTGTAAAGCTGGTTTTTAAAGAACAGTCCTGTTATCGCCACAGATGAGAACACAGAGTACTTCACAAGGCTGCGGGACCTGGTCGAGGAGATGTACGACCAGTATCGGAAACCTGTTTACCTGCTGGGACACAGCATGGGCTGCCACTACGTCCTCTACTTTCTCAACCACCAGCCTCAGGCCTGGAAGGACAAGTACATCAAGGGCTTCATTTCCCTAGGGGCACCATGGGGGGGTGCTGTTAAAGCACTCAGGGTCCTGGCTTCAGGTAACGGCAAAATGCTGGATAAAAAATAATACAACAAAAAAACTCAAAAGAATAACAAAGAAAATGTTCCTACAAGTATCACACAATCATTTAAATCATCAACAAGCATCATTTTGTTGTCATTAAACCCTGACGGTATTTTTAACTTTCTGTTAAAATGCATTGCAGGTGAAAATGACGGCATCCCCATGATTTCTAACATTAAGATCCGCGAGGAGCAGAGAATGGTAACAACTAATCCCTGGATGCTGCCATTTGAGGATATTTGGCCAAAGGACCATGTCTTCATCTCCACGCCAACGTTCAACTACACCAACCGGGACTACCAGCGCTTCTTCACAGACATCAGCTTCGAGGATGGCTGGTAACACACAGCTTTCATGTTCTTACAGAGCTTTGCTCAACCAAAGATGCATCAATTTATTTATTGGATTTGAGCAAAGTTTTTGACTGAGTTTTGCCTTTAAAGGTGGAGTATGTAAGATTTTCAATATTTAAAAAAAATTAACTAAAAAAAAAAAAAAAAACAAAAACTACAATCATAATTAGATAGTTTTTTTTAAAATGTAGGTTCCAGTCTGTTCATATTTGATGTGTTATTAAATTACAAGTTTAATTAATGACAAAGACCCTTCTTGAATGTTTGCCTACCAGTAAAAAAGTGCTTTTTGTCATTTGTCATTAATTAAACTTGTAATTTAATAACGCATCAAATATGGACAGACTGAAACCTACATGTTCAAAAAACTATCTAATTATGATTGTAGTTATTTTATCAGTTAATTTTTTTTAAATATTGAAAATCTTACATACTCCACCTATAAGGTGCTCTACTGAACTTTGGCAGGTTTTCTCAGCGAGACGTTCTAGCGACGGCTAATTCGGTATCCATCCTACCCAGTGGTGGACTGAGACGAACAGATTTGCCCAAACATTTGAGCCTAGAGAGGTCCAGATACGATCATGCACAACACAAATCTTTCTTCTCCCTTTAATGTGAATATCGACTGTGCAACTTCTTAAAATCACAACTATGCAGTGAGTTTGCAGGAATCAGTCAGCATAAACATGTTTGTTAATAAAAATTAAACATTTATATTCCAGCACAAGGATGAATATTGGAGCAGCATTCGTCTGACTTTGTGTTTCAGGAAGGAGAAAATAGAACAGAGGAGAAATGATGGATCAGATGAAAGCTGTTCATCGACTCTTTGTCGTCTTTCAACTGGAAAGTTAGGAGGTCGATTCCAGGCTTCCCATTAGTTATGTGTCGAAGTGTCCTGAACACTGAACCCCAAGTTGCCGATGGGCCTGTTGGGATATGAGTGTGTGTGAATGTGACATGTAGCGTAAAGCGCTTTGAGTGGTCAGCATGACTGGAAAAGTGCTATATAAGTACAAGCCCATTTATACCATTTAAAGACTGAAGGGAGATTTTCTTCTTTTTCACAGAAACATGCAGTCAAGTCGAGAATTCTCTGATAAAGAGCCAGATTAACATATGGACTTATGTGTAGGCTAAATACATAAAATACTTGTTTAATATGGTCAGGGTTTGTGGGTGTGTTGACCCAAATGCAGGGCAGATGAGATGCAGGAATAAGATTTGATCCACAAACTAAACTGAAGACAAGACAAGACGGACACATAACAAGCAGACAATAAACCAGCACTGAGAACAGAAACCAAGAGGTATAAATACAACCAGAAACAGAAAAACACACAGGAGTATTGAATGGACTACCTGAAACCAGGTGAACGAACGAACGGCAAAACGGGGAAACAAGACACGAGGAAACTAAACAAGGAAAACGACTAAATAAAGCAGGGAACCAGAACTACAAAGACAACACAAACTCCACATCATGACATCATCTCTGTATATCGTCCATCAACACCAGCATGTAAAACAAATATCTGCCCATTAACCATAAACCGATAGGCTGGTAGAGAACATCAGAAAGCAGCTGGCTCACCAAGAATGTTGGTGGATGATGGTTAAAAATCATCCTCTCACTTTCAACAAGAGATTTTGTTCAGGAAGACAAAAGAACTAAATTTAACTGGTGAACATTACCAGTTAACCAGTTGTTCTCCTGCTGGAAACTCTGACCACCTGTTTTCAGCAATGACACTGTAACCACTGTCTCGGGTGGACTCACAAAGAGCCGGAGACCGCAGAGCGAATAAGGTGAAGAAATGCACATGACAGATGTGACATTGAACAAGTCCGGAAGCTCTAAGGTCAGAAAGTGACGTAATGCATCTTAAAGGTGATTAATCTGGCTTTGCTTTTTATTGATAATAAAAGACCCAAGTTAGAATAAGATAAAACGTTTACTGTTTTTATACCACGACTGATTAATTTGACTCAAGTGTGTTGGAGCAGGGATACACTGAAAGCTTGCAGGATTGTGACTGTTCAAGTATAGATAGAGCTGGACATCCGGCTTTTCAGGCAGTAAAAGAATCTAAATGATAGAAAATTGCTTAAATCACGTTTTTTCTTGGAGCTTTTATGTTATTTACCTTATTTATTGCTACAACTTCAACCCTGTTGACTCCTTAACAGTGAGAATATCTGTTTTCCAAAAGCCTGCAGCAGTTGCTGTTTATGGGAGGTTGCAGGTGTGTTGGCTGACCTGTAGGGGGAGCTGTTCTCAATCTGATGGAGAAGTCTGCTCACATTTTTAATGCTTTTTTTCTTCATCATAAGGGGAAAAAATGACAACTTTTTTGTTGTGATTGCAGGTACATGTGGGAGGACACTAAGAACCTGACTGGTGCTCTTGAGCCGCCTGGCGTGGAGGTGTGGTGCATGTATGGTGTGGGGCTTCCAACAGCTGTAACACATATTTACGATGAGGAGTTTCCCAACGGGGACCCGGTAGACTTTGTTTACGCAGACGGGGATGACACAGTGGACAGCTTCAGCATGAGTCAGTGCAAACGTTGGGCGGGGCAGCAGGAAAAGCCCGTCCATGTGACAGAGTACCGAGGCCTGGCACACCTGGATATGGTCTTCCATGAAAAAGTGCTCAATCAAATCCAGCAGATCCTTGAGGGCAACTCAGACACCCCCAACGAGGTCGACGTCCGGCTTGATACAAAATAGCAGCAGTTAAACAACACAGTTGACTTTTACTGTAAATGTGTTCACATTTTGGATAAAAACACACCAGTGCCTCCTTTTCTTCTCAAATAGGTGCAAAAGCTCCAGATAACTGTGGACTTGAGGGTCTAACGCTGACCCCTGTCTGTCATTTCTAGTTAATGTTGCTGTTTCTGCTTTACATTTGGTGAAGTTATTGACAGCTGGTAGTCATGGTAAAAGAGGCTGTAGTTGTAGTTCATCTTTATCTAATCTTGTTGGTTTATGTATCTCTAATAGATACCTTATCTGTGTTATTTTTAATATACACACAAAGTCTATATATGTATGTTTTGTTTACAGTTTATGTATTTGTATGATTCAGGAGCCGGACGCTGCATTTTGGTTAAGTTCAGGGAAAAGAGAAGGGAAACTTATCCCACAGCAGCAAAGGGCTCATTCTTTCTTTCACTGGTCTTTTAATAACGTAACAATGTTTATAAAATCACTTTTTTTAAAATAAACTATTAGCTTCTATTAAAAAAAAACAAAACAAAAAACAATAAAAGTTTTCCCTTTTTTTGCAGTTTTGAAAAAGAAAAGAAAGACTTCACAAACTAAAGACTGTTTTTGCATCCAGTCCAGATTTGTTCATTTATTTTCAGGATTTTAAACGGCAACATATTTCAAGGTGGTTTTATTAATAAAAAAAAAAAAGTAAAATAACAGCAGATTTTTTCCTGCTGTGACAGATATGAACAGTAAAGTTGTGTAACAGAGTGATATAGTATGACCTCTGCTGCTTTATGGCTCAATAAATTCCAGGCTTTACTGTAGCGTCTTTCCTCTGCTCTTTGGTTCTGTGTTTTGACTCAACTTTATTCATAAAGCCCTTTAAAAAAAAAAAAAGCTTTAAACAGTACTTTTAAACAAAGTACAGCACATAATTTTTTAAAGCTATGCTTAAAAGATTTAATAAAGGTGGGTTCTGGTACTGTGCTCTCACGTTCAGCCTATCATAAAGAAGTCACACAGCTTCTCACCAGGAAGGTGAATCTGAAATAATTCCCCTCATGCTGGGAAAGCTCCGATTCTTTAAAAGAAAAAGTACTAAAAAAAAAAAAACTGACCACAGCTCTTGTGGTGTGGACATAAAAACAGGAGAACTTTTTTCAAAAGGTTAATTAAAAAGAACTAGGAACACGTCCCTGCTGTCTGAAAGAGCCCACTGACATTTAAATGTAGAGAAAAATAATTAATAAATAAATCAAATTTACTCTTTTTAGTGTTGATAACAGCTTGAAAGTCTTGAGCAGCTCTTCATTTCTCTTTGTTTGCAAGGAAACGGGTCCTTCGCTGAACTGAAACATGCAAACGGTCCAATAACTCCTGCATCGTTTTTACTCCAGTCTGTCAAATAGAGAATGTTTTTTTCTCCACCACTAAAATCCATATTTCACTGTCAGCCACAAATAAAACTGATTCATCCATTTTCTTAACTCCAACTCAGGGGCTCAGCTGGAGTCTATCCCAGTAATCATCATGCCAACCATTCATCACATCTAGGGAGGAATTAGAGAAACCAATTAACCTAACATGTGTGGGTATGGATGGTGGGAGGAAGCTGGAGTACCCAGAGAGAACCACACATACACGGGGAGAACATCTCAGAAAGGCCACCCAGCTGGGACTCAAACCACCAACCATCATGCTGTGAGTGTGAGCACTAACCACTATACCACCGTGTAGCGCAACATGACACTGAAGCAGGAAAAATAAAAGGTTTAAAAGATAAAAGTTACTTTTTTGTTCTGCAGATTTTACATCATGGCATAAAGACAATTAGATTTAGGTTCAAATCAATATTTCTATGCAGAAGTTATAAATATCGCCACCTCTGGCATGTTCTTGCTAAAGGTGACGGGAAGTTGCTGTTGTGTAAAAATGCAGACTCCTCTCATTTAGTAACAGGAAGCAGTTGTAACTATTTATTTCCAAAGTTTTTCCACTTCTTTATTTTTTTCAACGCTTTTTGAACCCTTTTACACAAGCTTTTTTTTAAATTTATTTAAGCAGTCTTTAGGAATAATTCTCCAGGTTTCATTAAGGACTTTTAAAAAAGTCTTCTTTGCGTGATGACAGCCTGGTTTTGCTCCATTCTCAGTCGAGACGTCTGCTGCAGTCATGTTGAGGTCCAACCTCTGGGAAGGATTCATCACTCCATCAGACCTGTTGCCACTGATTTTCTCTCCAGTTATGTGTCATTTACCTCTGCCTTGTCTCTCTGCTTCCCTTACTAAAGAATGGTTTCTAGACAACTAAGTTTCCATGGCGACCATGTCGAATGAGGGTTCAGAATAAAGTAGATCAGCTGAAGGTCCAGATGCATCTCTCAGAACCTGTGTCAGATCTTTCCTGGATTTTATCCTATTTAAGGACATCATTTTCAGATCCTGTTCATTTGCTGTAAACGGTTCTGCAGTCCTGACACTTCCTCTTCACTTTTTCCACACATTTTTAACAACACAATTCAAATTTTCTGCTAATACGTCCATGAGAATCACCTTGTTAAGATAAAACATCTTTTTTTTTTTCTGTCAAATTAAGTTAATGTATGGAGAGCCACTGATCCAAAATACGTGAAAATATGGAATTCACTACTGAAGAACATTAAATTTACCACTGACCTAAAAACTTTAAAATATTATTAAAAAGACTATTTTTCAAAAGTAAGTCTATATCATAATTCAAATGATAATTATTTTTCAAATCATAATTATGAGGGTTTGGTGATTAAAGTATAATTAAAGTATAATAAATACAAATGAATGTGTAATAGAGTAAACAAATTGATAATATGGATAGAGGTGAACTAGAAGATTTGCATTATAGATAATCAAATATATAGGTTGATATCCAATTATGAGTAAGTGTATTTTTGTGAATGAATAGTTTATATGATACGATGTAACATGAATGGACATGACATGCATGCGTTTAGGATGTAAAAATGGATGTAAAGAGATGGATTTGAATATGTAATTAGCTTCTATTCCAGGATTAAACTGAAGTGCTGATGTAATTTTTACAAGTTTTGTTTTGATGTTATAATTGTACCGGACCCCAGGAAGAATAACTGTAGCTTGCTACAGCTAATGGGGATCCTAAATAAACTAAACTAAACTAAACTAAGCTAAACTAAACAAAACTAAACTAAACTAAACTAAACTGAACTGAACTAAACTAAACTTGAAAAAGATTACAAGAAAGTTGGTCTGCTTGGAAGTGAAGTATTTTTCCAAACATAATGCTTTTGCAACATAAAAATCTGACTTTTCTTTTTGTTTTCTAACATTTTACACACTTTTTTTTCAAGGTTGCTATTGTTGGAAAAAATAAGTTTAAAGAGCAATACAGTTGATTATGTCTCCTCCGTGTCAAAGGTCAACCTTCAAGGCCGGATTATCCAATGGGCATTATGGGTACGGGCCCAGGGGCCCAGACCCTCTCGGGGCCCATGTGGGGTTCATGTAAAACAAACACCAGCAGTTTGGACATGAAAGAATATGTACAGAAAAGCCAGATAGTTACACCACAGTGTCTAGAGCAGGGGTCGGCAACCCAAAAGGTTGAAAGAGCCATATTGGACCAAAAAACAAAAACAAATATGTCCAGAGCCGCAAAAAATTAAAAGCCTAATATAACCCTTATCATGAAGGCAACACATGCTTTATGTATCTATATTAGCCTACAATCAAAATGACTAAGTTGGCTACAAATCCATAATGAGCCTTAATGATAAAATGTTTATTTTCCCCGCTGCGCATCCTGTAGAGAATGACGCGCCACGTGACTACTCTGTTGTTCGATGCCGCGTCATGTTTAACTTCATTACTATATTAATGAGTTATGTTTCGTTGCTTTGATGAAATTAAAAAAATGCAATATAGAAATCAGATTTTTTTATGTCATTTTTATTTTGAGGATTCGAAAAAAAACCCAACAAAATGGAATGTGCATAACGCGCCCCTTATCTGGGCAACAAACAGAGCGCAATAAAACGCAGCCTGCATTTATAAAAAATAAACCAATAAATCAAATTAATACAGTTTGATTTCTGTGCAAATGCCAAGCAAGTCAGTGCAAGGGTAAAACGCAGCAGCATCGTCTTCTCTTTAGACACGCAACCAATGCGGCTAGCCTCCGACCTGAGCACCATTACCAAGTGTCATTCCAGATATATACTGACAAAAATCAGAAATCATTTTTATAAAAACATCCACTTTGTTACTCAGTCTGTGTCTATGAAGGATTATGTTCTTACCCGTTTAATGTGACTTCTGTTTTCGGACATCACTGGTCAGCTTCTCAACATCGGACATGTAAGATGTAACTTGTGCTGAATTAATGTCCTTGATTTGCTGATCGGTGATGTTGCCGCCATTTTAATGGCCCTTTCCTTCGCTGTCTTAGCGGAGAGGGACTTTGTTTTTGAAGTTAGCAAATACGTGTCCTGATATATTGATGACTGACTTCATGTAGTCACCATCTGTGAACGGTTTTCTACGCTTTATTATCTCCCGGGTTGCAACAAAACTTGCAGCAGTAGTGGAGTTTGGAGATGCAATCCACTTAAATCTATTTTTGCGCTTCTCAAATTTCTCCAGAAGTAATGCAATCGCACTTTTTGTGTCACTCCCAACTGGTTACTGGCTGCAAATGTAGCAAGCTTTCCCTGGAAATGTCTTTCCACATGACTCTTTTTGTTATTTGACAACTTCTCGCTCCAGAGCAAACATTCAGGCAATCCTTCCGCATTGGCAATAAATGCAAATGATTTGGTCCAAGAAACGTTGAATCCTCTGTTCTCCTCGGTTATTTTTCTCTTTTTCCCTTTGGGGTCCATGGTGCATCACACAGCCGCTGTGTGTTGTGGTGGCACCTGCCTCCTCCCGCCCTGCTGATACGGCTTTTTCCATTTTTAAAAAAAAACATTTTTGAAAAAGCTCCAGGGAGCCACTAGGGCAGCACCAAGGAGCCGCATGCGGCTCTGGAGCCGCGGGTTGCCGACCCCTGGTCTAGTGTGTTGCTGTTGGTATCACTGACTGGCTCTTTTGAAAACTCATCTTTTTATGTTGGTTTTTAACTCTGGAGAGCAGGAGCACTAGGTCTTTTCTGTCTTATTTAGTTTTTTAACTATCATGTTGTCTTTATTTTAGTGCTTTGAAAGATGATTTATTTTATTTTACCTTTACAGCACTTTGGTTACTTTGAGGAATGTGAAAGTGCTCTACAAATAAAGTTTGATTGATGGATTGATTGATTGATTGATTGATTGATTGACTGAGAGATGTTAGAAATGTTGTTTCACAATTTCCACAATGTTATGGTGTGAATTGGGGCCCCTGGAACACTCTGGGCCCAGGGGTCTGCGCACTTTTAATCCGGCCCTGTCAACCTTTAATCAAAGCCGTCACAGTTCGATGACATCTGTTATCGACTGCTTTTGCCTTGATTGTCTCGGGTAGATTGCTCTGTGATCGGAACCTCGTGATCTTTCTTGTTTACTGATCAAACTCGTCACCGGAGGTTACCTTGTGGTGATCAGAAGGATTTAACCGCAAAGCAGAAACGTTCCGGGACAGATCCGCGCGCACACACCTAGCAGCAACACGACAGCGACTGTCTGGCTATGAGACATCTGGAGACATGGCGGGTTGGCACCGGGTGATCGCCCTCTCCATCGGCTTCTTCTTCTTGCTGTTGACGGCTCGGAGCAGCGGGAGACCGACGGAGAAATGTCCCGGTGGCAAGCCTTGTCGTTCACCGAGACCCCCCGTCGTCCTAAGTGAGCAGTTTCTCTTGTTTTTTTCCCCACTTGTTAGATTCATCATCTGTTGGTAAATAATGGCGCATCCAGCTGTCACGCGCGTGGTCACGCGAAGCAGCTCTGCAGCGTGTTATATAAAGCTAAAAACAAAACTTCACACGTGTCATACTTTACTTTCTTGACTTAGTATACCATGTATGAACTGTGTGGACTGAGAGTCAGTTGTCAGACTGGTTTTTGGACCGAATAATGTGCACCATGATCCGAGATAATCTAATTAAAGGAAATTCGCATCTGGTATTTCCTGTACTAAACTAATCTGAGCCAGTATTCAGGGAAAAAGCCAACTGGACATTGTAAATGGTGAATTTCTGTCATTCTGTGTGCAAATGAAACACATGAAGACATCCTGTCTGTTGCTTGAAGCTTTGTTTTTATGCAGCCCTGCGCAGAAGTCACCTCTCATGTCTGCATGTTTCTCCAGTTTTTGCCATTTAAAAAATTACCTCGATGTGTATCTGTATTTCACAAGCATTTTCTAAATGTCTAAATGAATTAAAAACTGAATTAAAAACTGAATTAAAAAAAAAAAAATTTAATTCTGTGGAAAAATTCAGAATTCCAACTTTAATCTCAGAAGTTTAACTACAAATTAAGACTACAAGTTTAATGTTTTCAATAGCTGTACTTCCATTCCATTCTTTTGTAAAATGAAAGCAACATTTGTCAGTTTTGACAAAAACAATTGCGATTTGTAGGATTAGAACTGTCAGAATTGCTGCTTATGCAAGGTGCATGAAAAAAGTCAGAATTAATTTTTAATTTAAAAAAAATTTTTTTTTAATTCATTCGTTTGGGTTTTTTTTTTTTTTCAGTGGCCCTAATACTCTTCCGTATCAACCGGTGTTGCAACGACTCAAAACAAAAAACTTTACCTAGAAACTGTGCCTTTGCTATTTGTCTCAAGCTCCCTGGAACAAAGATATAATTTGTTCACATTTCTGTAGTTGCAGCTATGAAAAATATAAAAAACTGACATGTAGAAAATGGGATATTTGCACAAACAAGGTCCTTCTTGAAGAACTATTAGCTGAAAGCTTAGGATATTTCAGCATGTCATGCAGTGTGTCCAGATATAAAAGCGAAGTCTTTAAAAAAAGCAGTTTAAAATCTGTAAATAATGTCTTTAAGAAAAGGGAAACTGGCCACAGCTTCTTCAGAAATGTCATCCTAAAGAAAGGTGAGGAAAGGTTGAGGTATGCCAAATTACTGAACAAAGGTAAATGAAAAGATAAGGAAACCATGAACATAAAAAATATTATACATTTCAGAATCCTAGAATAGACTATTTCCAGATAAGTAGAGATGTGTTTCAACTTAAAGCGATTTTGCAGCGATAGAGATTGATCAAGCCTTGAAAGTTGGTGCTACCAGTTCCTCTTTTGCCATAAATTTTCTTGATTTTCCAACCTATCTATTCGTACACCCTATGCTGCTATAAAAATGGCACTATGGAAGAGAGACAGATATTTAAAATGTAGGTATTTCCTTTGGAGAAATTGTGAAGAAAGTCAAGGTGTTTGCAGGTACAGTCTCTTCCTCCACCTGAAGGTACAGAAAGCGGTCTGGCAGGGCGAAGGCAACAACAGGATCATCAGACGAGCTCCTGGCAGTCAACAGCTTGCATGCAAGTTTAGATAAATGGTTTCCATTATTGCTTTGACTTTAATTACTTATTTTCTCTGTTCTTTTATTTCAGAGCGCAATGAGACGTTGAACTTTTTGAGCTTTAGCTGAAGGTGTTTCAGAGCTTACATATACCTTTGGGTATATGTAAAGAAATTAGGGCTGTATTTTGGCACAGCTGTTTGTGCAAGTCTGTTCATGTGACTCAGTCATATGACTGAACTGAAAACGAATTTGACTCTTCAGCACAGCAGTCAGCCAATTCTCAGGATACAAAACAATCTTTCTTGGGACTTTTCAGACTCTTAAGTGGAGCTTTCAGTTTTCATTCCCAGTTAAGAATGACAGCAGCTGTCATTTAAGTAATAAAAGATATATAAGTTTACATAACTTCCTTATTATTTGAAGGAATGTCGAGTTTGGAGGAGTTTATCTGCACCTAATCGAACCACAAGCTCTGTCTGGCCACATGAGAGTGATAAGAGTGTGTGCAACTGCTTGTCCTACACTAATCTAAGACAAAAGTTAAATAATCTCATGTAGCAGACTATTGGTTTCCCATTTTAGTGGTTTAGTTCAGGTCTCTTCCTAACAACCCAAATAAAAAATTTTCCCCTGAAAGATTTAGTCCTGATCGTATCGTGGTTTATTGTCATAACCCTGGAATCAATGTGGCATTAGAGGTGGAGAAAATACTTACTTCTTCTGCAGTCTGCGTGACGATACTGGCTGTCTTTTGATTTGTTTTGATAGCACAGCAAACAGTGGAAAAACCGTTGAGCAACCCTTGACCTTTGAGATCAATTTAAATGATCAACCACAGACAGTACAACGTTAAAGACGATGTTTGACTTTGTATTGCAGTGATAGCGATGCAGACAGAGGGTCTGTTGGACTCTGTTCATGTATTCTGGGATGGAAGAGTCGCCTCGTAGAAAACTGGGTTTGGTTTTTAATTTAAAGAGTAAAAGTAAAGTAAAAGTTTATATTTCTGGGTCACTTTACAATTTTAGGCAAAACTGGGTCAAAAGATTAAAAGATTAAAAGATAAAAGATTCACAGTTTGGCTGCAAATGTTCAACATAAGAAATTTTGTGTCTTAGAATCTCATTTTTGATACAATGCCAACATTTTGTTATAAAATGGGGTTGTGGCTGGTGAATATAGCAAAGTGTTGCTTTACTGCTTCTTTTATTAAAACTCATGCATTTGGGGAGGAAATTACGGTGGCTGGGAAGTGCAAACCAAATTTAAAAAAAAAAAAAAAAAATTTAAAAACAAAATTAAATTTTGGAAACCAATTAATCTTAAAAACTAATTTCAATTTAAAAAACCAAGTTTAAATTAAAAAAAAAAAAAAACCCCAAAAAGAAATTTAAATAAAGAAAATCACTTTTTAGGAAACAAATATAAATTTTTAAAAACAAATTTATATTTCAAGAAAAGTTTTACACATTTAGGAAACAAATATACATTTTTAAAAACATTTATATCAAACATTTTTAGGAAAAACTATACATTTTTAAAAACAAATTTATATTTCAAGAAACATTTTTACGTTTTTAGGAAACAAATATACATTTTAGAAAAAAAATAAAATGAAGAAAACAAATTCCTATTTGAGGAAACAAATTTATATTTCAGGAAAGAGTTTTAAAAGAGCCAAGATGATCTACAATTAGCACTTTTACAAATCCTGAAACAAATGAACAAAAGGCAGCTTTACGCGGAGAGGGAGGGAGTGGCACAGTGGTGGCATCATTTCGTAGTAGACACCAAGATTTGTAGTCTGCTTATGAGAGGGGAGGCGGTGGTCTAGTGGTTTTAGCACAAGACTATGGTGAAGCTGTTCACGGGTTTAATTCCTTCTTCTCCATTTTAACAAATCATGTCAGATTGTTGTTGTTCTTCTTCTTACTGTCGTGTGTAAATCTCTTTGGATAAAAGCCACGGCTAATGACTATAGAATAGAGTAAAACATTTTGCTCTTTTTGTGGAGCCAACTTAGGGTGATTTACATCTTTATGCCAAAAATGTCATAAAATGTCCCTAATTTGTAACGTGAAAATGCAAATTAGGCTTATTTTATGATGTTTTTTTCCAGCCACCGTATGAAACAAACCAACCCAGCATTCTTTAAACTTTATTAAAATTTAAGTTGCTTGGCTTTTTTGGAGTTTACTGGGACCCTTTCTGGTTTCACCATGTGGAACATGTAAGACTTGGCCTGGACTGGTCTGGACTCGTGGTCTGGGGTCATGATGTTGCTGTTGTCTGTCCTGCTTCATCTCTATGGCCTTCACCTGCTGTGTCCACCAAACCTCTTTTGCACTCAGTTCCTCGTCAAACTATCTGAAATAAAGCTGCTCAGATATTCCAGTCTGCCTTTTTAATCAGATTTATTGAGCTGAAGTGTTGAAGATGATGCGTCTGAATAAGACTATTCATGGTCTGAGCCTTTATCAGGAAACTGCAGGAATCTGATGGCTGCTAAAAGCTCCAAGCAGATGCAGGCGAATGTGTTGCTCTGTCCAGTCCAGCAGCGACGGAGGCTCCAGTTTGTGATTCCATGTGAATGTTTGCTTGTTGCAGTTCCAGGGGATCTGGGGAACCAGCTGGAAGCGAAGCTGGATAAACCCAGCGTGGTCCATTACATTTGCTACAAGAAGACGGAGACCTTCTACACCTTGTGGCTCAATCTGGAGCTGCTGGTCCCCATCGCCATCGACTGCTGGATAGACAACATCAGGTAGGCGCTTGCGTGCGTGAGCCACTGATGAATTTCATCTAATTTTGTAGCAGATGTTGGTGTTAGTAAGGTCTTTCTTCATGGTAAAATGTCTGAGTGGGGATGTGATGATAAAGGAGGAGGTGGAGTGGAGAAAGGAGGTGGGGGCTTCAGCATTTGCAGCAAGTTTATAAAATGTTAATTAATTTAGATCAGTGGATCTTTAACTTTTTCGATATCGTACCCATGTAGAATAATTTGTCAGTGCAGAACCTCCTAAACCAGCAGTGCCAATTAATAATGGAGTAAAATAACAGCATAATAACCCATAAATAATATAAGCATACTTTTTAATTTAAGATATTTATTATTAAATATATTTTTTAGAAAAGATTGTGAAGCACTTAAAATGTATGGAGGAAAAAAAAGTGACGTTTTCACAATATTTTACCTCAATTATATATTTATATAATTTTGTTTAATTTATTTGCATATTTTATTTCTCTATATTTTATTTGATCATTTTTTTGTAAATTAAAATGATATATTTGATATATTTATATCATAAAGATTTTTCAAATAAATGTTATCTTTTATTTTCTATTCTACATTATTTAGCAGATGTTTTTATCCAAAGCGACTTATTTTGATAAGTTTTTTTTTTAAAATCAACTTTATATATTGAATATATTATTATATATTTTATATTTCTATTTTAGATTTTTATCTATACAAACACTTTTTTACTTTATTTTTATTTAGTATTTTATTTCCTTTACATATTTTATTAATTTCACCTTCACATTCATTACAGCTTCCAGATCACAAATTCACAAAATATGTAATCACAGCTATCTGGAACTGAAAAACACAATTTTACACATTATTATTAAAGTAACTCTTCAATCTCCACATGTGAACATTTCCACGTGTGTGTAGAAATCCCGATCCCTGAACTGGCTCGCCTTATAATACACACTGAAGTCGTATCTGTTAGATAAGAAGGAATAATGACATGCAGACTTGCCCCAAATGACCTCAGGGGTCTCAGGGCCTCATACGGCATCAGCAGAGCAGATATTTATTTTGGACCTGAACTGTTTAGATGTGAATTAATTGATTTGACAGCGACGCGTGCCACAACCTGCACAAAGCTGCTCATTTCCACCTGCTGTCCCGGTACAAGAGGATGTAAAGGCACTCACTAAACTGTAGAGCAGAATAACACATTAAAACATCCAGCAGAATAAAACAATTTATTCTGCTCTACAATTAAATTAAAACATCCAGTCGTACTTGTAAAAAAAACAAACTACACAAAAATAACTCACATTAACTCACGTTACAGTAGAAAACGGTGAAAACACACAAGTGAACGTTGAGCCATCGGTCCGTGGTGAACGGCTGATTTGCTTTTAGTCAGATATTCCCGTTTCTGTCACATCTGCACGGTTCTCGTTAGAAGCAGCGAGAAGGAAGTTGGTGTCACCCCACAAACATTGTGGTGGGAAAAAAGAAACTTGAAGAAGGAAGTGTATCTGTTGCTTTGTAGTTAAATGTGTGTGTTAGTGTGTGTGTGGTCCTCCAGTATTGCAGAACTAACTCAGATGGAAATGTTTCAGGTTGATCTACAACGCCACCACACACACTTCCTCTGCCCCGCCAGGTGTGTTTGTGCGTGTCCCGGGCTTCGGAAAGACGTACTCCCTGGAGTACCTGGACCCCAGCAAACGCAGCGTGGGTGAGTTGAGCTGAGCTCCTCCAAAAGATGCGAGAACTGTCATCTGTTTGTGTTGTGATGCTCAGCGTGTTTCCTTCCAGGCATGTACTTCTTCAGCATCGTGCAGGCCATGGTAGAGTGGGGTTACACCAGAGATGATGATGTCAGAGGAGCGCCGTACGACTGGAGGAAGGCCCCCAGTAAGAAGCCTCCCAGTTTCACAGCTGAGCCAGAGAGGGGAAGTCTGTGTGCTCATGTTCTTCGTTGTTCTCTCTCCATCATCCAGATGAGAATAAAGAGTATTTCCTGGCGCTGCAGCAGATGATCGAGGAGATGGCGGAGAAGGCCGGTGGACCCGTGGTGCTCATCGCTCACAGCATGGGGAACATGTACACCCTGTACTTCCTCAACCAGCAGCCGCAGGCCTGGAAAGACAAATACATCAAAGCTTTCGTCTGTCTGGGAGCGCCGTGGGCCGGCGTGGCCAAAACGCTGCGCGTTGTGACGTCTGGTAACACAAAACACAGTTACTCACAAAAACAAAGTATGTTTTCTGTGTTGGTGTGTTACTGCTAACCAACAGCTTAAAAAAACTCCCAGTTAGCAGATTTATGCATCAGATTTATGTAGAAAATGCCCACTTTCAGCGTTTAAATCACAGGTGTCAAACTCCAGTCCTCGATGGCCGGTATCCTGCAGGTTTTTGTTGTCTCCATGCTCCAACACACCTCACAAGTTCATAATTAGGTTGACAAGAAGCTGCTGGGTCCATTTGATTTAAATCAGCTGTGTTGAAAGAGGGAAACAACAAAAACCTGCCGGATACCGGCCCTCCAGGACTGGAGTTTGACACCTCTGGTTTAAATCATAGTCTGCATATCAAGATGGACAGAGCCACCAGTAGGTTTCTGAAGAGCTGAATTGAAGCTCGGTGTGCGGTTCCTACCATCGACATCTTGGCAGGGGCATGCATGTCGTCTCGCCCGGAAAATACAAAGAGGTGGAGCTGAGAGGGGGGGCTGTGAGCGTCATGGTGGATGATTGACATCGAGAGAACTCCGAGTTTTCTGTAGCTAAGAGCTAACCGAGCTAACCCGGAGATAATGGGGGCTAACCAGCTAACGGAGGTAAGCGGGTTAACGCTAAGTCACGTTGTTAACCGGCTAAAAACTGCGGTTGTTCCACTTTCTTCTGACTTGAAGCGGGAGGTAGGGTACCTGTCAATCAAAAGGACACGCCCCTCATTATGTCAAACTTCGAGATTAAATTACTTTTAAACGGGCGAGTTAGAAAAAATTCACTCCCCCCACACTTGTCATGAAGGTAAACCTGACTTATTAAACCTAAAATGGATTTTTGAACCAGGCTGTAAACATGTTTATTTCTGCTGTGAAGTTGGTCTTTTTAACATGGGAGTCTATGGGGATTTGCTCTGTTTTGCAGCCCCTAGTGGATGAAGGGGGAACTGCAGTTTTATGCACTTCTGCGTAGGCTTCACTTTTAACCACCGGAGGCTTTGTCCATCTTTCTTATACGGTCTATGGTTTAAAACCATCTCAGTGGGATAAAGGCCGGCTGCAGCGAGAACTGAGCCAGCTAGCAAAGCTAGCATCAGGTGGCTAACACACACTTCCAGTGTAGCAATAAGGTTCCTATAGAGTTTGTTGCAGCCACATGCAGGAACCCGACCATTGTAAGTCAGCTGGCAGCATCTTGTATCAGCTGCATGCTTTGGATGCTGCAAGTTTCAGTCTGGAACAAATAAAAGCAGCCGTTAGCTGTTTATTTAAGCTTGTGGAGAAGAAACAACCTGGTCTTAATACAGCTGTGGGATCAAATTTTAACAATTTATCAATTCCATATTCTATTCTATTCTATTCTATAGTCATTTAGCAGACGCTTTTATCCAAAGCGACATGCATACATACCCAGATAGGCACATCGGGGAGCAACTTGGGGTTCAGTGTCTCTTCCTCCTGAGCTGCCCAAACAGTGGATACAAACAGTGTATAGATGAGGAAGACTACAAATAAGGGAAGTAAAATGCAGCTACTGTGGTTAGTTTCCAGTCCTGCCTCGTAGCAGCAGGTCATTCCATCTTTCTGCCCGTTTTTCTGTTTGCAAAAAAAACGTTGCACATCCATGCAAGCCTAGAAATCTGAGAACACTGGGTCTTTTTGCGTATAACCTACACTTTTACTGTTGTTTTGTTATTATTGTATTTTCTCATTCTCGTGTGTTTAGACAGTCACCTGTGGCAGCTGTGCAACCCGTCCTCTGCTAGATTACACATTGCCTACTCAATAAATTGCCCAAAGCGGTTGCATTAGGTTCTGAATTAGAGCTTTTAAACATAAAAACTCCAGATTAAACACACATGTACACGCCACACACAGTACTGTCTGCAGAAGCTTTCAGGTTTAATCAGCAGCTTCCAGTGAAACTCTGAAATTCACTTTCAGTTCTCTGTCCTCAGGCGATAACAACCGCATCCCGGTGATCAGCTCGTTGAAGATTCGCTCCCAGCAACGCACCGCCGTCTCCACCAACTGGCTGCTGCCTTACGCCCACTCTTGGCCCAAAAATAAGGTCCGTAAGTGTGTGTTCATGTTAGTGGTCCGGTTTGGTCTTAATTCTAATCTGCTAACATCCAGTCCAGTTTCCACCAGTTTTATCCACCTCATCACTGTCTTAAGTGTTCCATTTTATTCTACAACCATCCGATCATTGGTCACCTTTAAGGTTACACTTGTTTTAACATTCCCAGCACATTTACTCAGTTATCTATAGCATCTATGAACTGCTCTAATCTAGGTTTTGGCCTTTTTTTTTTTAGCACTGAAACAGCACAAGTCAAAGTAAATCTAGATCTGTTGGTGGCTTCGGACCCGGGTTTAGTTTCTACGCTCATTTATCTGAGACTTTTATCATAACATAGTTCTTAGCCACTTTTTGGCACAACTAATAACCACTTGCTTGGTTTGAAAATGTTAAATCAACAACCTTCTCCAGTCAGCAGTGGTGATCCACAGGGCTCCGTTCTGATGCCCTTCCTCTTCTGAACTTATCTACTTCTTCTTCTTGGTTCTGTTTTAAAGTACGCCACTGAACTTTGGCAGGTTTTCTCACTGCTGTGCCTCACAATGATCCATCTAGCATCTTATCTCTTCTCTGAGCTCTCTCCAGCCAGTAAAAGTCAGTCCAATGTTGACTTTTACCTCTTGATTTGTCACTTTTTTCTTCTTTGTTTTTCATCTTGCATGTCTTCCCACTGTCACTCCGCATCAAGTGCATGCTCAGCCTGGGAAATGGAGTCAAAGTCAAGGTTCAATGGAATCCACTGGTTTCCTAGGCAACCTTTCCGAGGGCTTGTACTGATTGGATCACAATGAACTGATTTATCTGTAAAATGCTCCGAGATTTCATACTGTCAGTGAAGCTAAATGAAATTGAAAAGATGAATCAATCATGATGCGCCTTCAAAATGTTGATGTCCAGTAGCTGATGGGTGAAGCTTGGCTTCTCAGCCTCGGGATGCTGCAGGGCGACAGCAGGGCGACAGCAGGGCGACAGCAGGGCGACAGCCTCTCCAGCGGCGTACATGATAAATATCAAGGTGCCGTTTAAATGAACCAGAAACGCATTTTTTCAGGTCAAACATTTGCATGTAGCTAATTTCTGGAAATAAAATATTAAATGTCACGATTCTGCAGATGACTGTCAACTCCACCTTTTCCACCAAACCACCGTACTTCCTCCCTTTTTTCTGTCTGACAGCTTAACAGAAATAAAAACATTGTTGCTAAAAAATTTCTTCTGGTCCACCTTAAACCAAATCTCCTAATTTTTTTAATTTATCATTGATCTTTACAGTTTACTTCCACTTCCCCTCAGGTCTAGAGTCAGGGCATCATCATCATCATCATCATCATCATCATCATCCTCGACGGGATGAAAAACACTTCAGCGATCTCACTCAGGTTGTTCTTCTGTACTTTTCCCTCCAGGTCCTGGTCCAAACCCCCACCACCAACTACACCGTGCAGGACTACGAGCGTCTCTACTCTGACATCGGTTTCAGCGAAGGCTGGTTGATGAGGAAGGACACGGAGCCGCTGGTGTCCGCCCTCACGTCCCCCGGCGTGGCCGTTCACTGTCTGTACGGCAGCGGCATTCCCACGTCGGAGGCCTTCCAGTACTCCAACAAGTTCCCCGACGAGGAACCCACGGTGGTGAACGGCAACGGGGACGGGACGGTGAACCTGCAGAGCGCCATCCAGTGCAAACGGTGGGCGGGGAAGCAGAAGCAGCCCGTCGCCTTGAAAGAGCTTCCAGGCAACGAACACGTCAACATGCTGACAAACTTCACCACTGTGGCTTACATCAAGACTGTGCTGTTTTCCCCGTGATGCTGACGGGAGGACGGTTCTTTTCCCAGACACACAAACACACCGTTTTGAAGTCTCCACTGACACACACACACAGACATCCAGAGAAAGGTGAATGATGGACGGGGAGCGACTCAACTCCGCTGTTTCTCCACACAGTGGCTGCCAAACACACTGAGTTCCCGTCACAAGGCTCAACACAAAGTATTTCCATTTTCCAATCCAGTTTTAAATAAATCCTATTTATATCTGTAATCCAACAACTTACCTTAAAGTCAGGATGTTTACTGCTGAATACTGTTACTTTTCAGGTTTTACTAGAAGTTTAGACTCCACCTGCGTAATCTCCACATGCTTTCATAAAGGAAAACATAAAAACGAGGAAAGGCAGGGGTGTAAATCACTCAGATGGTTTACAAACGTTTAGAGACAGAAATAATGTCAGAGAAATGGTAAAGCACATTGTAATTATCTTTGTCAATATGAGAAGTTTAAACTCTTATTTTTCTAGTTCTTTTTGATTTCCGGGGACATTTTTGTTCATTATTTCAGTGTTTCCTCCTCTCTGTTTGCATGCAGCCAGGCTGGGAGTCCCTGATGTTTGTCTTTTTTTTCTGTGTGGTCCATGTTACACGCTGAAGTACGAAAACCACACCTCGGATTTGATTCTTGTTGCGTCAAAGACCAAAGATAAAACTGTTGTGGAAACAACTGTATTTGCTTTGTCGGGAGCTGTGAACTGGAATGAAAGGTTGCAGGTAAAGTTGCACTGAGTGCCAGTGAGAAACGCTTGTTTCTACTTTGTCGACCACAAAGAAACGGCTTCTTCTTTTGCTGGAAGTTGCTGGTTCTGTAGATGTTTCTGCCCGGGTTCGGCTCGAATGGTGCCTTGAAAGGCTGGAATTGCACAGGCTCAAACGGGGGAGTCTTTCTAGTCCACGATATGGATCTGATGTCCTGGATGATCTTTATTTTTTTCTTCCTGTTAAGACAGATGTGAAAAGTTCAGTGTGTGGAAAAACTCGTGTCCTCTCGTTGTGGACGTGCAGCTGTCGTACCGTGCCGTGCCGTGCGGCCCTCGCCGGCCCTCGCCGGGCCTGACCAAGAGGAGAATCACATCTGCTGTGAATTATCATAAATCTGTCTTGAAGATGTGCTGCCTTCTGTAGAGTAAAACATTTTACACAATCCAACCAGTGATTGAGTTTTCTTCCTAAAAACCAGTTTCCTTTCTGTTCAGGTCTCTGAGACTAAACCCCCCCGCCTCTCCCTTCCCAGTTCCCTGCAGCCTTCCTCTCTCTGCTGCCTCAGTTAGCAGACATACTGACGGTCTACAACAACAACATGGAACTTAAAAGCTGGAGAAGAGAAATCCTAAATCTTTTTGTTGACAGGACGTTCCAGGAAACATGAATGCTGAAGACATTTTCCCGACCATGTTAAAACGAATCTTTATTCACGTCTTTCTAAAATCTAACACGAGATAATCCTGACCGGCAGATAATTAGTGGAATCTAGAAGTGGAAAAATCAAATACTGGGATTTTTTGCTTCACAATTTTTATTTTATTTATTTATTTTTTTGTTAAAAGAAAATTGATTTTTTTTTTCAAATGTATAAAAATAATCCATTATAAAACTTGCTATATTCATTATTTTTATTTATCTTTCTATTTGTCTTCTTGGGCATTATAGCAGCAGAATGATGGTCTGGTCACTGTGTTGTTTTTTTTCCTAATTGAAATCAAGAAAAATGACGAGCAAGAAAAGTTTTGTACATTTTTTTTTTGTTTTAAATCTACAAAAATCAGCAATATCAAAGAATTGTGAGAATCGTAATTTAAATCAAAGTGGCACCCAAAAAATCTGAATCAATTCGGATCGGGACAAAAGCATGTCGTCACAGCGCTAAGTGGAAACCCTTAGTTTTATTTTACTCATCACTTTTAGTATTAAAACAAGATAAGCAGACGGATGCATTGAAGCCCAGCTACTGACCTGTGTGTCCCCTAATGATGGTTAACTCTGCATCCTACTGGTACTCGCATGCATCAGCCAGTCTGATGTTAACTCTTGTCTTATCTCATGTTCTGTCCATTTATCTCCATTTCCCTCTCTTCCTTCACTAAAGCCTTGCGTTTTGTTTAACCATCAATCTTTCATTTACAAAAAAAAAAAGGATCTAATAAAATCTATAGAAATAAATATGCAAATAAAATTATATAAATATATAATTAAGGTAAAATATTGTGTAAACGTCACTTATTTTTTTCTTCATACATTTTAAGTGCACGTTCAGAATGGCTAATGTCTTGATATCCAGTTGGCTGCATGTGGTTTGGTGCTGTGGAGCTAAATGCAGATGTGAAGTGATGCCCAGGACAGAAAATGAGAAATGCAGTTTCACTTGGGATGCTGCTGGACATCAGTGGCTTCAGGAATTAATGTAATAAATGCCTTGAAAACACACGTGACGCACAAAGTTTTAGTCAGAAAGTTATGTAGGGTTGCTTTCATCAGAAATGATTTTCATCTCAACAGGATGCAACGTGCGTGTGCTTCTCTGATTCAGACCTAATAACCACAAAAACTTTACAAATCACAACATAATTTAACATTTATTTAATAAATGCTAAACCATGATACAAACAATGCCTTTAGATAAAAAAAAGCTATATTTGCCACTTCAGAAGGCATCAGTGAGTCATTGAATGCACTGTCAGTCGCTGCAGAATAAATATATATGCTGTTGATGAATTGCCTTCTGATTGGCCAATTCTCAGCAAGATCTTTTGCATTAGAAATGAATAATCACACACTCTTGTAATATATTTAAATATTTAAAAGTTGAGAAATATACAAAACAGTTTGGGTTCAGAGTTCCTCTCTCCGTCAAACATGTTAGTTTGTACTCAGGAATCTGCACCTTTCACTGTTAATAAACTCACATTAAGCTAATGTATCCATAAAAACTGATTAATACATTAATACACATGGAGAAATATGAATAGAACAGAGTAAATACCAAGGAATATATTCCTTCAGTAATATGTAGTGGTCCCAGCAATGAGCTGTCGACCTGTCCAGCATGTACCTTGCCCCCCCCCCCCCGTGACTCCCTGGACAGGCTCCAGCTTCCACATGAGCCGGATTTTGAACAAGCAGTCAAGAAAACGACCGACTGACTGACATATGTTGTATTTTCAAGGTTTTCCTCAGTGATAAAGACACAAATGATGCAGCTATATTATTTTCCAGAATAGGTTACTGCAGTGTTTCTCTGTCCTGGTCCTCCAGTAGCACTGGCCTGCATGTCTGTGACACGTTCCAACACTTCTGATTCACTCACCAGTCTGCTCATGACTCATTTAATTCAGCGGTAATTCATCACCAACCCCGGATTATAGAAATGTTGATACATTTCATTTTGTTTGTTGAATGAATTAAAAAATACATGTAAAATATGATTAGGAATTGCAAAAAACATTACTGTCTGTCTGTAGCTGTAAAATACTGTATGTGACCGTTTTTAAAAAATATATAATTCATGCAGAGGAAAGTTCAAATAATATATATATATATATATATATATATATATATATATATATATATATAAAGATAAAATAAATGTTTATAAAATTCCTAACATGGAAAAACTTCATCTGCTTCAGTGACTCAGACAAAATAATTAACTTTTAGGTCTGAATCAATTTTAAAACAAGTCTGAACCACTTTTTCAAAGCCAACAGTGGACATTGTATATTTATTTAAAATAAATGTCATATTTTGACCTTTGATTGAAATGTTTTATCTCTGCTGTTGTAACCACATGTAAAGATGACAAAGTTTCTTATTTATGTTCTTTTAAACATCAAGCAGCGACTGAATGAGGTTTCAGTGTTCATGATGTTCACAACTCGCTTTTTTTTTTTTTTAATCTCACCACAGCTTCCGACTCAAGCATCAGAAATCTAGATACTGCAGCCACATGCACATACAAAAAGATGTAGAAAACAAACAGCATCTTTATTTACATACAATTCTCAAATATTATCAAAACAATTTGCAGCACTTGATCGTCTCCTGGGTCACATAGGTGGTTGCTCCTAGCTGCTGGTCATCTTCACGGCCTGGATGGCAGCTCCTCTGGAAGCTGTGTGTGTGTGTGTGTGTGTAGACATAAAACAGTAAACTGAAACCATTTCAGTTTTGTCAAGTTTTACTGTTCCAGAGGGAAGCGGAAAGTCTTGTTGCCCGTTCTGCAGCGCAGCTCTGAACAGTCCAACCTCAACAGAAACGCTCCTTCTTCATGCTCATCTATCACACTCTGCAGCAGAACAAAATAAATGAAGGCATCAGTCACTCATTCATAAGCAACTTTACGCTGAACTCTTGAAAATACCAACCCACAGTATCTCTGAAGCTTTAGCATACATTTAATACACACACACAATTTATTTTATTATTTTATTTCATTATTCACTTTGCTTTCTTCTCCATTAATTCTTGGATCACCCTGCCATTTAACTTAGTTTGTTTTGTCCTCCAATAAAAAATTGAGAAAAAAAAAAGTAACTCAGTCACTAAAGCCTAGAAAATGTGTACAAGTCTGTCATTCAACCAAAAAGACACAAAACAAAAACTTAAATATGATTAAAAGAGGAGATATATCTTATATGTATAACATAAGCATGGATGATTATGTGCTGATACATAAAGGAATTGTTTAGAGCATCAGAGGACAACATGCTCCATATGTTTACGTTATTAATTCAAACAAATCATAATCCTTAAGTTTCCTGCTTCAAAAGTATGTGCTTGTGTTTTCATGCATTACATCTAGAAATATAGTTTTTGCAATAAATAGATTTTGTGGGTGCGTTATGTGATCGGGTGAGAGGCTTCGTTGCTGTACCGCCTTGCTACCTGCAGTTTGTGGAGGAACTCCCTCATCTTCTCTGCCCGCTCTCCAACACACCAGGCCAAACTCACATGGAAAGACGGATCCTGGGGAAATGCGTCAGAGGGAACAGTCAGGATTTAATCCCACGTGATATCAAGGTTTTTTTTTTCTTATTTTCAGACAAAGTAATAGTCTGACATGTTGTGGTCTCATGTAGTCTTCCTCAGAAGGGTCTGCCCCGTACATACAGCTGAAAACACGACAACGATGCGGAAGTGGGAGTTTCTGAGGAAGGCTGCAGGTGACAGATGAAACATGCTACGGTTTGTTACGTCATCCTTTTACTTTGTCTGAAGATAAGAAGAAAAAACTCATTCTTTACGCTATTTGATTAAACATTTTAAGACAAACTACAGGTTTATGTTACTATTCCCTCGACCAAGGAGGTGGCAGAGGTTATGTTTTTCCCAACGTTTACATGTTTGTTAGCAGCTTTAAACAACAGGACCGGGTGTGATTATTGTTTTTCTGAGAATGGGTCATACATTAAATTTTGGGAATGATTCAGATCATCTGGGTCCAGGAATGTTTTGAAGGACTTTTTGTCATTGCAAGATTGGACTATTTTCAGTATTTATGCGTCTAACTCCACCGCACATGGGCAGGGTGCTCGGCCAAAACACACAGGACAAGTTCCCAACTGGTTTTACTGGATATTAAAGATAGATCTGTTTTATCAAACACTCTTAGTGCAACTTAGACACATCGTCAGTGTTGTATCCCAGGTTTGTTGGGTGTTTCATTGGTCTGTGACGATATGCTTTGTCCCAATTCGATTCCGATGTTTTGGGTGCCGATTTGATTTAAACTGCGATTCTCACAATTCATTCGATATTGCTGATTTTTGTAGATTAAAAACAAAAAAATGTACAAAACTTTTCTTGCTCGTCATTTTTCTTGATTTCAATTAGGAAAAAACAACACAGAGCCAGATCATCGTTCTGCTGCTATAATGCCCAAGAAGACAAGTTAAAAGATCAATAAAAACAATTTTAAAAAAAAAAAAAAAATTATAATGGATTATTTTTATTTATTTTAAAAAAAATTGATTTTTTTAACAAAAAAAATTATTTTTGAAATTGTGAAACAAAAAAATCCTGATATTCAAGTTTTCGATTCGATTTTCCCACCCCTAGTGTTTCGGGTCTCACAACAGACACCGTCACCTAGGCAACCCAACCAGGGTTGATCAAGCCCCAGCTTGTGTCTAAGTAGCCTTTACCCACTGATCCCCCCCCGTTTGACCCACAGCCATCTTGACGCTTTCTCTGCTGCATCTGTGATGTTTTTCATGGCTTTTCTTTTCTGCAGACCATTCACCCCTAACATCTTGATGGTCCTCGTGAGGGACTGGCCGGCAAAACTTCTGCACGCGACCTCGATGGGTTAACACCAGCGTTTCCATCCCCTACCCTGACATTTGCTTGCCAGCTCCTCTTCCTCTTAAAGGATCCCAGCAACAGTCTGGAAACCACGATCCAGACCAGGAAAAAAAAGAAAAAAAAAAGGGGGTGGGGGGGCGCGTATTCATTACTGCAAGAGAACTAATTAAGATATAAACATGTAACAAACACCACAATATAGCCAAGACACTGTCATTGTCAGTGTCTGTGGGAATCTAATCGTGTATCCGTAGAAAACAAATGCAGGACTAGAACGTGGTGGAAATCACAGAAAGGTTGAAAATGAGCTGCTTGGTGCAGCTTTGCATTCTCAACAATACTTATCTAGCTTCCTGACTGATGCGCTCTAAAAGTCCTCGTCTGGCCTGCAAGGTTGTTGATTTATTACAAAAGTAACAAGCCTCCTCATTATGTATAAAAGTCTAAATAAACAAGACAATAAAACCAAATATTCTGTGTGTGAATAATTACAGACCTTATAGAAAGTGTCCAGCTGAAACTCCATCATCGTTTTGTCAACAACTCCAACCAGCTCCAACAACTGAGCATGCCCAGTAGACACTTCCATCCCCAGGAAAGTCCTGAACAGGGCGGGTGTTGATTGACACATGAGGAAATGAACAACAAAAACACAAATGAGTCATAAACAGACAAAAAAAAGTCCAGAAGCTTGTTTGTTTATTCAGCAATTTTAGATCTACATTCAGTTAAGAGACAATAACAAAGATATTCATGTCTGTTTAGAATAGAAAGGGTAGGGGAAGTGCTTTTTTCATGGCGTGTGTGAAGGGGATTATGTGGTGTGTGCTTTTAAATGAATACTTTGGTGTTTGAAGGCTGTTATTGTATTTCTTATGTGAAGCATCCCTGCCGTCCCAGGTTGATCAAAATAAGAAGAAACGCTCCTAGACCTTCCTACAACAGGTCAGACTCGTTTCAGTCTGTGGGCCACAAACAGCTAAAATTGACCTAAACTGAACGGACCAGTACGGATCACACCGGATCTACAAAACCACGAAGCATCTAATCACAGGTATCAAGATCTTACATACGTGTACGTTTCTGCATCTGTGCAGTAAACCTGACCCCCTGAACTAACTCACCATGCAAACTGAAATCAGACGTATTATGTAAATATGTGACACGTTATCTGCCTGCCTGGCAAATATTTTACATCTAAACATAAAAACATTCAGCCTCGCGTGGACAAATTCAGAGTAACAGTTTATTTTACTATCATTTTATCAAAAAATAATCTTCTGTGCCATTCTCACATTTACCTGACGCATCTTTTAGGCCAGATTGGACCTCGTGTCGGACCAGTTTTGGCCCATGGCCGTACATATCACATCCCTGCTATAACAGCTTCCTCCTGCATCATGGAGAGCATTATCTCATCTCACTCATATAAGACTTTATCTTCCTGATGCAAACGACTTCCTGGTCACTGATGAGACCCATCCTGCTCTTTAGCCTCTTTGCCTGTAGCTTTACTGTATTTACATTCCTCAGCTGTTCGCAGGGATTCGTTTAACGTCAGCAGCTGAGAGGAAGCAGAGTTTAAAGAGCATCATGGTCGGTGGTTATAACGAGGTTGTGCCGACAAAGCAACGATGTGTCTGAACTGGAGAAAGTCTTAACGCTCCTGCATGTTTCATTCCAGTTTGTGCACTCACCAGTAAATATCTGAGGGTCATTTCTTTTCACTGTGGTACATAAATTTAAGAAACGACACAATATAACAGGATGACTGACAGACTTTGGTGGATTTATGTGACATTTCCTCCCACTGGCTGATACTTACTCTAAATTCTCCCCTCACAGCTCAGCATCACTTCTGGCAGGATTATGCACCAAGTGGGAGGTGGAAGCATGTCATGCTTCCTGTGAAGGAGGTGCTGACAGTGTGCAATGTCCACTGATCTCTGTGGTTATGCATCATCCCAGAGCGGAGATGTGGGTTTTTTTTTTTTTTTTGTTTTCTTTTTTTAGAATAGTGGAATTTAATTATTAATTATTTAATAATAACAACCACAATAATAATAATAATCATAATAATATATTATGATTATGATTATTATTATTGTTATTAATAATAATAATAATAATAATAATAATAATAATAATAATAATAATATATCTTATATATTAATAATAAATTAATTTATTATTTATTAATTTATAATAATATATATTAATAATATTAACAATAATAATTTAATAATTAATTAACTAATAATTTAGAATTTAATTTATTAATTATTAAAATAATTATTAATAATAATTTTAGAATAGATTTATGAGTCTGTTTTAACCAGTCACTTTAAACTAACTTTATTTTTTTTAAAAACCAAGTTTTTCATATTACTGTAATTAATTTGACCTGTTTTCCTCTTATTCACTTGCAGACAAAAGCCGATATTACGACAGTCTAAATGACATTCTGTCGTTTAACCATCCCGTGTGGAAAAAAACAACTAAAGTAAATGTTAGATTTTGGGGCCACTGCTGTTCAACATCGACATGCTGCCTCTTGCTCAAATGATGAAAAACATCTAAATTGGTATAAGTAACCTACAGACTGTGGGGTTTGAAGGTGGGTGATGTGCTATGCTTACCTGATCTTCTAATGGTTTATTTGCCTCTATGGAAAGTAAGATGGATATATACCCTTGTTCAAAGCTACACTGTTA